>NW_021634401.1:0-32969 GCF_004799145.2 Neltuma alba | reverse complement strand
GATCTGCCCCTTCATCTTCCTAGTTCTTGCGTTCATATGCCCGTAGATCCTTTGGAAGAAGGGAAATTTCATTTAAGGATTGCTGTAGCCAATTAATATCAGTTAACTTCTAAAATATTCCAAAACATCAGTCAACCTCCTTTGGATCAAAATGAAATTAAAATTAAGAGTAAAATTACAATAATACCTCTCATTTTTATTTTTTTATAAAATATAAATATTAATTGTCATCAGAATTCTAGTTACTAGAGGTTGGAGTTCCAGTGGCCGTCAATGGTTAAGGAAGGTTTGAACCCATGACCCATTAGTACATTAAAAATAATATGACTACCAAAGCCAACCAAACCATTTAATTATATGATGTAAAGAAAAATATATATAACAAAGCAAAGGGTTAATAATCCGCAAGTCTTTATAGTTTCAATGAATTTTGAATCAGGTTCTTATAGTTTTTTTTCTTTTTATCAGGTCCTTATACTTTTATCTTTTTTTAATTAGGTCCTTGTATTTATTTCTTTTAATTAAGTCCTTATAATTTTACTAAATTTTTAATCAGGTCCATGTAGTTTTAATTTTATTTATTAATTAAATATAAGCTTAATTAAATAGATTAATACTGAAATATAAAATATTAATAATTAAATTAAATTAATAATTATGTAATAAAAAAATAATAGAATTAATTAATTCAGGAAACTTTTTTAGAACAATTAATTTTTTACTGAAAAAATAAAATCATTATAATAATTCAATATCTTTAGAATATTATTGTTTATAAACTAATATTAAATAATATATACTATTTTATGTTATATAATAATACTATTAGAATTTATAAAATAAAGAATAAAAAAATTCAGGGACTTAATTGAAAATAAGGTGAACTTATAAGGACTTGATAAAAAGAAAAATAAATACAAAGACCTAATTAAAAACAGGTAAAAGTATAAGGACCTGATAAAAAGAAAAAAAAACTATAAGGGCCTGATTCAAAATTAGTTAAAACTACAAGGAGCTGTGGATTAATTATCCCCAAAGCAAATGCAAGTGTCTAAGTATAAGTGACTAAATAAAATTCGACAATTTACAAGTAAAATTTAACGATTTACAACAAAAATTTGATGATTTACAAGTAACATAATAGAATTTACAACCCAAATACAAGTGTTAAGTGTGAAAGAACAAATGAAATTTGAAAATTTATAACAAAAGTTTATGGATTTACAATCCAAATTCGACGATTAATAAAAAACATAAAAGAATTCATAACCCAAAAATATTTGCAACCTGTACATGCTTCGGAAGAAAGTTGTAAGCTGGGGCTTTGTTTGGTATAAGTTAACGTCACATGAATTTTGGTGTCTAAAAATATAGTCTAACTTCTGATAACATCATTCTCACAGGCACTTTTAAAAAATATTTTTATATAAATCGAGAGAATTCTTATTATATATTTACTTTATATATAGTAAAATCATTTTTAAAGTTATAGTTTGGTTTCCACTTAAATACCTTCTAAGAAGAACTTTAAATTTGACCATGTTTTATAAAAAGAAAAATTTAATAATGTGACTTCATTTAAAAAAAATTACTTCTCTAATTTATAAACAGAACCCCAAGGGTATATATTATATAAAAAATGAAAAAAAATTGAGAACTACTACTTTCGGTCCTTAATATAAGAGGATGTTTGACTTTTATTTTGGTTTTAAATATAAGATCTTAATTTACTTTGCCTATTATATTTACATTTACTCATTTTTTTCCTTAAGGGGGTCCTTGCAATAATGGCAAAATTAGCCAATACACTTGATTAGTAAAAATATTTTAGAAAGACAACACATATTTTAAAAATAACTCATTTAATTAAGGACCGGAGATAGCATTTACTTACCAACATAATTTCGCAGCAAGCACAAATTGTAAAAGCAATTCATCGATAAAAAAAAAATAAACATTCATTTTTTCCCGATAGTAAATGTAAAGACAAATTGTTTGGCGTCAACAGCCCCGATGCTTCGTTTTACTTCCTGTGCTTCCACTTTATTGTTTTGTTTTGTTTTTGCCTGAATAATGTACGTTTCTCCATACGCATACAAACAACCGATCGACAATATTGGGACCAAAATTAAAATGAAAACTAAGGAAACAAGCTGAGGCAAAAGATGCAGGGACCATCACTGAGGTCCTGATCCCCAAACTGACATCGCTGCAAGCATGAACTGTGAAAGACATGACCACATGGGAAAACTGACACTTCCGGATACATACAAGAATCCTCTCCTTCTTCTTCTTCAAATGGTGAAACTCCAACGTCTTTCTCACAAAACTCACACGTCCAACCCATTACTCTTCTCTGGTTATCTGAGGAAAAAAAATCACAAAAGTAAAACAACCATTTCATAAACTATAACACTTTGGTGCAAAAGACGTCCTCATATGTATACATATTTAAAGGCCGCCTAGCGCACATGGCTCCCACCAGATAGAGTATGGGGAGATGAGGGAGAGATATACGTAGCCGTATCCCTTCCTTATAAAAGTAGAGAGGCTGTTCTCGGGATTTGAAAAAACGACCACCATGTTAATAGTGATAACATGCAATATTCTTCAGTGAGGTACGTTGCATTGTCACGTATTAATTAGTATTGCTGATACAGATGTATATCCAGATATATCTCAGGTGCTATTGATATATATATATATATATATGTATGTATAGCTATAGCTAGTTATATGCCATTAAGCCTTATATATACATATATAAGTTCACAAAACATAACTAGTAAGTACACATCTGATACTATACTGTAAAATTTTTCACATGGAAGAAATATATACAGTTAAATTAAGAACCAAACTTTAGGGTGTACCTTCGGATCTAATATGGCGAGTGTGAAGTTCCACTACAGGTAGGTCATCGGGATCTTCTAATAATGGTCTGTGTTTAGAAGATTCTCCTGAAAGTCTAACACTTCTCATTTTCTCTCGCCCAACTTGATGAGAAGAAGAAGATGAAGCATTATTACTGACTTCTTCGCTCCTAGGTTGATGAGCAGATCTTTTACTTGCAGTAATTTGTTTCTCTCTGTGCTCATAGCAACTCTTTGAAGGTGATTTTGTTTCGGTGCTTTGCCTTGAACTATGCGTTTCGTGAGGGAACACAGATCTGTTGTGCCTTGTTCGACTGGATGATGAACTGTGGACTTCAGTACGACTGTTCGTTACTTTAGAGCCACTGCTCTGATGCGTTAAATGTTGAGTTTGATCATCTGCAGAAAGCAAGAAAATTAAAACAAGTGAGTTTTAGATTAGTTTAAAGACGCACTAATATATTGGAATGCACTGAAATTAATATACTGAATATAAGATCCTTCATGAAAATAAACTTTCTATTCTGGAGACTGAATTGTTTTGGAAGCTTAACGCTTGAAAGTTATCTATTGATTATATTTAATTTGTTGACATTATATGTAAAGTCACGTGTGACAATGATGTGTATACTAACAAGTTGTTGGTTGAAATAGTAAACAGTCTTATTTCCATAAAGATAAGAACACAAGTTTAAATCCTGAAAAGAACATTTTAACCGAAAGAGATTAGACTCGAATTCAAAGTGATTTGAGAATATTTTGAGTTATATCGGGAAAAAAAAGAAGAGACTAATATATATAATTGAATCTACCTGTTTGATTGTTTGAAGCAGTTAGGCCATTGCGCTGATCAGTTTGCGAAGGCTCAACTGCTTTATCTTGGCTTCTGAGTCTAGTAGCAATTGGTGCATCATCATCAGCGTCCTCCTTTCTGCGACCAAACAGGGCACATTTCCCCAACCATTTTAGGTCTCTCATTTGTCTATCTGTAGAAGAAAGAGTGAAGGAGGAGAACACAGAAGAAAAAAAATGAATTGACTACTGATAGCTACCCCATATTTTTATAAGTCATGGGTAATCCTATCCTAATGCTACTTAAATACTCTATCTAATATCTAGTTCAAATCTTATTTAAATCTATTCAAAATCCAAATAAATCCTGATAATTAACGTGTCTAACAAAATATTATCTAAATCAATAATTACACATCAGTCACTGATTAAAAATACTTCTCCATAGTACGCGACCACAGATTAATAAGACTTTAAGAGTAAATTAAAATGATTTTTTTAGATTTTATTGAAAATGATGAGGATATTTTATCATTTATTCTTTTAAAATATATTTCATTTTAATCTTAAATTTTCATCGAAGATGTCATCGCTAATCTAGACGGGCGATTATATATTTATTCAAATTAAAAAAATGAAAATAATGGATTATTACTTTCAAATATGTAACATAAAAAGGAAAGTTGATAATTTAGAGCCAGAGGTAACTGTAATTTTACTCGAAAGATATCTATATCATGATATTTAGATTTTGTTTTATCAATATAATGAATTGATAATCATTGAAGCAATTTTAAGGTACGATGACAATTTATAGAGAATCAGAATTTAAATTATAAGTTTTTAATCAAAACAAATAATTAATTCTTATAGTTAAAATTTTCTTAAAATTAATATACCATGAAGTTGTTTATTTTATTTCATCTGCTAAGTGTTTTTTTTTTGTTGGCAATAACATGTGGGCCCTAGTTTAAAGACTAAGCATCAGTATCACCAAATATAAAACTATTAATGCGAGACAAAATGTATTTTTAAAGTTTATTATTCATATTTCAATAACAAAACAGTTTATTTCTATGTTTTTGTGCGATACTCAGGGCCTGCTTGGCTGCTCCTAATCAACATTGATTAGTCAATTGACTCTAAATTACTCAGTTTCTCTATTGAAAATCAAGCTTAATATGTCCCGTTCTTATACAAATTGCTTGGGATTTAAATTTTGAAATTTATAAATGAAATAACTAAATTTTGTTAAGAAAGGTTTACTTTTTACTTTCTCTGAAAAAAGGAGCATCAACGGAAGATGCTCATGTTTAAAAAAAAAAAATGCTGCAATGGTCTTGAGTTTTTTCATCTTAAAAATCAACAGTTTTGCTACAAATATAAGATTCACATATACTCCTCCTAATTATTAAGTTAATTTTGATTCTAAATATAAGACCTATTTATCATATTTATCAATTTTTTCTAAATTACTCCTATAAAGGGAGGGAGGATATTAAGAAAGATGATTATGATGTTTTAAGAAAAACATGTCATATTTCTTATAATTAATTAATTTACCTAACATCCTTAATATAATCAAATTAGTTAAATAGGTTTTTTTTATATTAAGGATCGGAGGAGTATTTGATTAATACGCATTTGTAGGATCATAATGGTTAACCCATGATGTTTCATACATAATGTGATTTACTGTAAATTTTATATTTTGTATTAATATTAATATTGATTATATTTCACTTTTGATAGTAACGTATAACATATTGAATAATTTTGAACTATATCATCAATAGTAAGTTGTCTTAGTAACAACGCTACCACTATCAGCGGGATTGGGTTTAGCAGAAGGGACTAGTTCCTCACAACATGGTGAGTCAATGTTTGAATCTGTGCTGGGAGAAATGCCATATTTAGTATCTGACAGTGTTTCGAATAAGATTGCTTCCAATTAAAAGATATCTATACCTCAGCAAAAAAAAAAAAAAACACTACTCGTCACACTTGGATGAGGTTTTAGGTTCAATATAATGTTGATATGTTGGTATGTGTACGTGTTTGATTATATAAAATAAAAAATGATAATATTAACTGTAAGTAGTATTAACTATATTTAGACTTCCCACAATTAAGAATGAGAGGACTGAATATCATTAAGTAAAGAGAGCAGAAGATTAATGCCTTGCTTGCATAAAAAATTAATTAACAAAAAGAAAGAAGTCCCAAACTTTAAATAATTGAAACTTTGAAAGAATTAAAGAGCTAAAATGTTTGATTCAATTAAACTGGAATGGGGAAGGGCAATCTGTAACATGTCTTAAGAAATAGAGTAGGATATTAATTTCTTGCATATTATATGTATCAATTTATGTGTAGATTAACTAGACAACTAAAATGAAAATATTTAATATAACCTAAGAATTTCTATGATAAGTTTCAATTATTCAATCAAAGCTAAAGACATCTTCATGTAAAATGTTGCCTAAAATCTGATTTTCATATATATTTTGAGAGGGTAAAAAAAAATATTAATACAAGTAGGTTCTCAAATCTTACTTTATACTAAAAGTTTGACTTGTAATTTATGTAGATTTATAAAACTTGATTCGAAAACATCCATTTAAAATTTGACTGGTAAATATTAAATCCCTTAAGATCTATTAGTGGTGAATGAAATTCAGAAAAAGCCATTTGTATAATTTTATTATTGTACCTATACTTCTCTTTTTGGGATGTGTTTGGGGGAGGAAAAGGAAAATGAATCCCTCCCCTCACTTGGTTAGAAATTTTAGAAAGGAGGAGACCTAAAATCTCTCCTTCCCTTCCCTCATTTACCCTCATTTTTCGAATTGGGCTTTTTCAAAAGGAAGTTAAATTTTTCTGACTAATTTGCCCTTATATGTTTGTGATATTCCCAATTGGTTTGCAGGTGTACTTCTACCCTTTTTTTTTTTCCTCCCTTTCTTGTCTTCCTGAGCAGCATCGCCGATAAAAATGATGAGGAGGCAGTATTTTTGTCAAGCGGCAAGTCTCTTTGGTTGCTATGGAGTTAGAGGAGGTGCTGGGGGAGAGTGAAGGCGATAGTGGTGGTGGTGGAAGAAAGAGGAAAGAGAGGAAGAAGAGTTGAACGGCGGTTAAATAGGAATAGTGTTATACTGTTATGATGTTATCCCGATCGCCAGTCGTTACATCTTTGCCTTCTCCCTCCTCGTTGCAATGCGCAAACATTCATCATCTTCTTTCAGCTGTAATATTTTCATGGATTATTATTATTTGATTTTCTTTTCTTCTTTTAATGACTTGATTTTCTTCAAATATATTATTTTATTAATTAAGATATATATTAAAGCTACAAGGAAGGAAGAGAACAGATTTCGTTTTTTTGGGGAAAAAAAAATTAAAATGTATTAATTTTTTAAGAAAATATTATTGTATTAATATAAAAATATTATATCAGTTTTTTTGTGTACACACAACATGATTTAGCTGAATTTTCAAAGTTATGCATTTAAATTAAAGTATGAATTAATTTTTAAATATATAAATAAAATATAAAGATAAAATGACAAATTAATTATTACTACCCCCTCTTTCCTCTCTTGAACCAACCTAAGAATCATTGAATATTCTTTTCCTTCTCTTTTCTCAAATTAAACTAAATAGGGCTTTTTGTGCAAGAAACTTGGAGGGAAAAGACTGAAAATTACATGCAAAACATCTAAACTGGAACAAGAGAATTTATGAAGATAAACCCCAAATAATCAACTAATGGCGCTTATATAATATTCACATCTAATAGAAAATCACAAAAGGAGGAAATATGTACAAGGAGATGGGGTTTCAAACAGAATTTGGATCATACTGTACAGAAGGTTACTAAGTTCAACTCCCGTGAAGCGCATTTCATCTCTGAAATGTCTAGTTTATTATTTACAATTGAATTCTTCTTCTTCCATCACGTCTTATCAGCTGCCAGGATGAAGCAGGATGGATCAGGAAGGGGATGCTGAATGAATGATGGCATCAGGTAACATTGCTACTGTCACTACAAAATATTCACAGCCAACAGGCAGACCATATGGGTTTGAAGTTGATCCTGAATTCAGGCTCAACCGCTCTGTTCCCGTGTCAGCAGTCAGTTGATTGGCTCTACTCAGCTCGGTCCGAGCTGAGGTAGTTGGCAGAGCCTTAACAATTTGGCGCTCAATATGCACTATCTGTCCAACAATGTAGTTAGGCCGGCTTGGAAGATGGTCAGCAAAGAGGGCCACAGATTCAGAAGATAAATAGTAGTTAGGGCAGGTTCTACTAATAGCCTCGTAATGCCCAGCTGAATTGTGGACAAAGGCAGCAATCTCATGAACTTCTAGACGACCAAAAGAAATCTTTTCTTTATTTGCCTGCAGAAAAATCATAGGGGAAAAGTAAGTTTCCATTAGATATTTTCCAGCCACAGTAAGCTCAATCCAATGGGCAGGAATCTCCAACAAGGCCACCCATGCGATCAACTGAACATCACAGATTCATTCTTCCTGGCTCCCAAAACAAATAATGGTCCACAAAACACACATTGAAGACATAGTAAAGTGATAGATGATCCTAACATAAAGACAAGAAGTTACCTGCTTCTCCAGTTGATGCTTATTGTAGTAAGTTTTGACCTGATCTGTTTTCTCCTCCAGTTCCTTCCGAAGCTGTTCGTTAGTAGTTTCAATTCTAGAGTACTTGTCAAGCAGCTCTTCACGGTGCCTCGACAAGGAACCGACTTTATCAGCTAATACACGTATGCATTTTCGGAAATCAGCTAAATCATCGTCATCTCTGTCATTAGTGGAGCTGAAAAGGAGAAAAAAATGCACAATCGTCACTCTAGATATATTCAAGTTCATGGAGCTGGTAACTTTTATTACCAGCAGTCCAGCACTTTGCCACTGAATCGCAATTTTCATTTTCTTAAAAGAGAGAATAGGTTTATACCAGTATATGAGGGGGAAATTACAAACATCTCTACCCCGAGGCATTAATAAAGAAAGTAATCAAAGCAAGTATCTTACTTGGCTAAAGATTGCGCTAAAGTACGCAAGAGATCAGCAACACCAGCCACACTACCAGGAGAATAAACACAGCTCTTAAGTCTTTCAAATAGGCTGCGCATTCTGAGGAAAGATGCACGCAGCAAAGCATACTCTGAGGCTCTTCTATCAGCAGAACTTTTTTGTGTTTGAGCCTCCTCTCTTGCCTCATGCAAGCAATTCTCCAAGTGAGCACAATTCATCTGTTGTACACGAGGAACGTCAAATTAAAGAAAATAATGGGACTCATTTGGACCACGGACCCCATGTTGAGATAAGTAATATCATATAAAATCAATAATGTCCTGAAAATTACTATGGAAAATGAAAACAAGTGGGAAAAAAAAAAAAAAAAGCCTTTATGGTAAGAAATTCGACAATGTATAGTTCATCCAGAATGGCTTTTTATCCTTATCCAAGCCTTAGAGGCCTAAATATAAGTCAAAAGTATAAAGTAACCTTCACGTTCACTTGAATTAGTATGTTGTTGTGCTTCCATGGCTCCAACTAAAAACAGTTAAAAATTTTGGTTTGGTTGGCTTTTACCAAGTGGCCCACTCACTCCAAAAAATTGTCAGCAAGTAGTTTTTAAAAAATAAATGAAACAATGCAATATAATTAAGTTTGAAAGAAAAAAATTCACTACACGCACCACATACTTACAATTGAGTTGCTGGCAATCAAGTTCAATGGCAATCTAACCAAGTAACCAGCATAAGTCATATGAAATTAACTCGTCAACTAGAAACATTGCCATCGGTTGGCAACTCAATTGGTTTTCTTAAAATATAGAAGCCTAGGAAGTCCCATATCGTAAATAAATTGTGTTATCATTTAACTGGAACTCCAAAAACAGCAGCGTGAGTTAAGGTGAGGATCGACAGTGCATGATGGAGGGTAATGAAAGAGGACACATGTAACAATTTATTTATGGTCTTTCACAGAATAATTTGAACAATTTCTCAGATGAAATGCCGAAGAATGCAAATTTAAGAGCTCGTTTGGCATAAAATGAGTATGGAAAAAGGAATAACAATGAAAAAGCTTATGTCCCACAAACAGGGAAGCTCTCTTACCAAAAAGGTCATTTTGCCATTCATCAACACAATGAAAAAAAAAAAAAAATTTCACACACCTTTTCCCTTTCATTAAATCCCTTTTCTACGTACCAAATGTCGCCTCAATGAAAGAGGGGGAAAATGGGATAGAGATTGATGGAATTAACAGAAACAAAACATTGAATAGATGAAGAAAGCAAAGCTAGTGCTTTTCAGCAAACTAATTTAGCACCCCAAAATTATGTAATCAGGTTCACATACCTGAGATTCATCAAGGAGCTTTCGACTTGCTTCTAACTCCCTTCTAAGGGAAGCAACCTCCTCCAAAACAGCTTTAAGCTCAGTTTCAGTTTCATTTAGTTGTTTAGACTTGTCTGCGACTGCACTTTGCAGCTCCAACAACTTATCATCATGAACTTTGGAATCCAAGTCTGAAGGAGCTACTGAGTCACAAGGCACAAGGTCCTGAGGCAAAGGCGTGCTCTCAGCTGTAGAACTGTTTGTTAGTGACATGCCTAGTTGCCCTACTATCTTATCTTTGCCATCTTTATCCCCACCTTGTACTTCTGCGCGATGATGCTCCACTATAGATGAATCCAATTGTGAGTTTTGGACTCCAGAGGAATCCAACATGTTTTCATCTGCCCCATGATCTAAATCTTTGCCCGTATTAGCTGTGAATAGGCTACCAAGCGCTGCATCCAAGGAACTTGAGAGGCATGAAACCTCATCCATGGGCTCAGTAGTAGATACATATGGCATGTGGACCTCACCACTCGCATATTCTGGCTTGCAATTATTTGCCTTCTCAGCCCGAAGGGCAAAGTCTGCTGCATCATCTACGCTGGAAATATTCTGCCCTTGCACATACTTATCAGACAATTTCTGCTCCAATTCTTGGATACGTTTCTCATACGAGACACACTGCATATGCTTCATCTTAAGCATGGATTGAACTTGTTTAGTGTATTCATCTTTTAAGTGCAAGGCTTCAGCTGTCTTCTCTGCAGCATTCTTCAATATTTTATCCAGCCTATCATCATCCAGTGACTCATACTCTATCTCAGGGCAGAGAGAACAAATTAAGGCTATGCTCGAAGCAAGCTCAGCTTTAAGTTTTGCATTCTCAACTTCCATCTTGCTAGTCCCCGCAATTTCTACCAACTCACTGCCATCAAGAAGCTCCTCAAAATCATCTCTCTCATTGAAGTCGGCAGCAATATCTACAGCCTCAGCTGATAGAGAGCCATCACCTGACAAAGCAGATGCACCTTTAAAGCTTCCATGCTTCTCCAGCTTGAACGCAATTCCTGTAAGGTGCTCAGGAGCATAGAAGTCCAGATCTGATATGTCAATATGAAGCAAATTACTGTCAAATGGAGTTATATTGACATCGCATTGGCTAGGGGTGTCAAACAAGCCCATAGATGCCAAGACTTCTCTAGGTATGTATGCAATATGTGCTCTCAAAAACTCCTCCCTTTTCCTGATCTCAACCTCCCGCTTTCTAGCAAGCTTCTCAGCCAGTTGCCCAGCCATGCCCATATACAGCTTCATAGAGGCCTTTCGCCTCACTACTTCTGCAAGGCAAGCCCTATATGCGGGACCGATACCATGGAACAACCTTAAATCCAGAAATAAATCATCCTGCCGAGCCATAGCCTCCTTGAAGACAGGAAACTGCAGTTTCTGGTCTTTGATGAGATGTGAAACATAAGTTATGCTTTGCATGTATCCATGCACAAAGATGTTCATCTCATTCTTCTTGTCCTGGCAAAAGTCAAGTAGCTTAGATATAGCACGGTCACAAGCCTGCATCTTAGGCAAGTGATTATTGTCATGAACATGATACATAGGACCCAAGGCTGAAACCGCATCATGGGGTCTAAGTGAGGAAGATAATTGGCCAGACAGACAATCATCCACCAGTTTCTTTACTGTGTTAACATCTTTGCTGCAGAAATTCCCAAAAAAAAGGTTGAGATAAAATGTGATGATATCACATATTAACAAGTAGATAAAGAGTCATAGGATGAAGCAAATATAAACATATGGAATAAGAAATAAATACTGCAAATAGAGCATTCACTTTATAGCAAGACTTAAAAATATAAAGCAGCCAACATCTGATGATGTTTGATGCATGTGAAGCAAATTTTAATCAGCTGGTCTAGCAAGCATTAAACCTTAATAGTATCCCACCGGCAATATGATCCTAAGTAACTTCTTCAAGCCAATCGTCCACTAACTAATGCAAATTTTAATCAGCTGGTCCATCGAGCTTTAAACCTTAATAGTATCCCACTGGCATTATGATCCTAAGTAACTTCTTCAAGTCAATCGTCCACTAACTGATGCTTCAAAACTCAATTAGCGCTATTAGTCTATTGCACAAGATGTCTTATTTGGCATCTGAATAAATTCTCCCTTTTATCTCCTTATTTACATCTTTTTCAATTTCCTGAACATCTTCAGCCAACAAGTACCCTAGTCAAATTCATTATACGTTTTCCCACCTTACGTCCTGCACAAGAATCCTCCTTCTTCAGTATCCCTAAAAACTATCTAACAAACCTTAGTTTCACAATAATGGAGCTAAAGCATACCTTCCATGCAAATAGATCCAATCTAAAAGCCTCAAAGATAACAAACACCCCCCCCCCCCAAAAAAAAATATGAAAACATCAAGCTCAGTCCATTATCCATTCCATATAACTTTCCCTAAAAAACGGCAGCTATACATGTATATGAGTATTTCTTTTCTATTTCAAATAAAGCATGGATAAAATTAAGACTGTTGAGAAAGTGAACGAAAACTAACCTCAGAGATTGCATGATACTCTTTTGTTCGGTTAAATATCTGAGATGTTCTTTTATTGTTTGTTCTAAATTCTTAATGGGAAGAACAACTCTACCACACAACAGTTCTTCAGCCCCGCGCTTCAATTCTCCAAATGTCTGCTTAAATTGAGAAACTTTGTTCTCAAACTGCTTGTGAGAGCTTTTGCAATTCTCTACGGACTTACGCAAGTTCTCCTCCTTCACAAAATCCAGTAAGCATTTACGAGTAGAAGTCTGCAAGGCAGGGTGAAGTTTGAGGGATTTTAATTTCTCAGCATCCCTCCCAAAATTGACCAAAAGATCCGAATGCATCCGGTGCTGCTGCAGGTAACGTTTCATGAAGTCCCCATAGTTTTGGTTAATCATTCTATAGAACTGCTCCAAATTACCTCTTGCAATCTCCAGTGCTCTCACTTGAACCATCTGTTCCCTCAAAAGCCTCTCACAGTGATCATATTTCAGTATGGTACGACTGTAAATTGCATGCCCCCTTTGGTAATGATATCTGAATTGCCTCTCATACGAAGGTAAAGCCTTCAAAGCAGGGTCAGACGCATCATCCAGAGGGTGAGGATCATGGGAGGACGATGGCGGTGAAGGCTCCAAATTATCATGGATATTCACTTGCTCCGGTGGTGGAGGGGTTGAGTTGGTCTGGAGTCTAGCTTTATTGAATATGAACACTTCTCTTTCATCAGATGGAAGCTTATAAAAAGATAAAGGCCTCTGTGATTCAAGCTTCATATCCAGACAGAGAACAAGTTGATCACTGAGATTAATCCCTGTTTCTGATGCAATATGCCGCATGACGGCCTCAACAAGCATGGTTTCATCACAGCTCAACTCATATGAGCGTCCATTTTCGGCAATATGAACTAGAAGCTTACCTTCATGGACCAAGCTTCCAGTAATGCTGGAACTCATGGTTGATTGTCGATTTTAAATCAAACAGCACCAAGCAATTTACTCCAACCTTTTAAATGGATTGAGAGCTTGGCGAATTCCCAGATTATTGAATTCGCAAAGACCACCCCACAATTCGGCACATAAGGAATACACTTCACGATATATGAAATTTATATAATCAACCCAGCGCGAAATACTGCAACGATAGTTCGACTGTCAATATAACCAACAGATTTTCGTGGGAAATCACGAACCTTGGCCTTCGATCTTATCAAAACCGTAGAAGAATTCAACCCCCAAAATGAAAACAGCCCACCAGTAATGACGCTGAGAGTGGAATTCCTCTTATCACCGGTCAAACAATCAATCAAAATGCCAGAGAGAGACCAAGGTCACAGACCCAAATAACGCTCCGCAACCATGACAAATTAAGCCGCCGCCACGCCCACCCCGGCACAAAGAAACCGGAATCCAAGGAGGGTAAGAGCAGGTATACCCAAATTAAAACATAAGAATGATTTTGATCCAGACAAAAGGTGAGAATCTTGAACAGAGCGGCGAGGATAATTCGAATTGATTACGTGAAGATATTGATTTTCGTAGTATCAATCCAGCACAAACCCATTACGAAACCCTTGATGATTTCTTATCATCGCTGCAATCGCTGTAATATATAAAATTTTTCTTTCTGTCACCACAATTCCACAAATTCTTTTCCACCAAAATTTTCTTTTGAAAAACTCCTCGGAATCTTTTGCGAGAAGTACTAAACTGGCTGATCGCAATCTACCGGAGTGAATCTCTGTGACTCTTTCCTCCACCCTCACAGCCAGCACTTTGAAATCATCTTCTCAGTATAAGTAAAAGACTAAAAACCCCCATAAAATATAAAAGAATCCAACCCATTTCAAAAAATAATCCAACTCATCTGATCTGGATAAATACATACTCCTCCGGTCCTTATTATAAGACCCAATTTGACTTTTTATTTGGTCCTAATTATAAGACCCAATCCATTTTCTCTCTTATATTTATGCATTTTTTCCAAGATAATCCTTCTAATAATGATAGTTTTAGCCAATATACTTAATTAGCAAGGATATTTTAGGAATAACAACACTTATTTATTATAAATAACCAACTTAACTTACTTCCTTAATCTCCTCAAATAAGTCAATTGGGTCTTATAATTAGGACCGGAGGAGTAAAATATATTTAACATGTAAAGCAGGATATTTAAGTACTGATGACGGTAACTATTTTTCCATCAAATATTTGTAATGTAATTTTTTTTATCAAAAATAATATTAAAATCAAAGATAATAGTAATATTTCTAAAAATAAATTTTTTTGCCAGCAAATATTTCTAAAAATAAATTAGATTAACCTAACATAAAATTAAATATAAAGCTGAATTATCACAAATTAAGTGAAAATTTCTTATAACATATGTAATATTATAAACATAATAAATTTAGTATTATTCATATTCTTGACCTCAAAAACGCAGAGAACTCACATGACGGATCAAATCAAAAACCTATGAAAAAAAAAATAATAATACCACATTTGGTTCTAATTATAAAACTAGTTGATTAATTTGAGGAGATTAAGAAAAAAGTTAATTTAGTTATTTGTAATAAATATATATTGTCTTTCCTAAAATATCTTTACTAATCAAGTGTATTAGCCATAACTACTATTGTTAGAAGGACTATCTTAAAAAATATGAAAAACAAAATAGATTGTAATATTATATTGAAAATCAAATAAAATCTTATATTAAGTATAAGAGTAATAACTAGCGGCACATAAAACTCAGGACGTTATATGTAATTCCCCGGGGGGATTTCGTACAATTAACGAAAGTTTACTTAAATAAATAAAAGATAACCGTCCATGAGCTTATAATGGGATTTGAATACTATTTGCTTTATACCGTCGGCTGCGGGATTACGTATACAATATGATTAGCCGAAAAAATTATAGTAAAGGAGAAAAAGGGAAATGCAAATCAAATACTACTACGTTGGAGTTAACTATACACAAGGGGTTAATCATGTGATCATATACTATAATTAAAACTAGACATAATCTGAATTTGGATGACTTGATGAAGTCTTATATTTAATTAATTATAAACACTAGCAAAGGTGGTTTAACATATAAATGAGGCCAAATAAAGAAAAAACTTCTCTTGCAATATGTTCATCACTATAAATAATATGATGATTTTTCATTAGATAAATTTTATTTTGATTTAATTAGTAATGTACTTTTTTTGCCGCCAATTATTAAATGTGTTTCAAACATTGTTTTACCTGAAATGTATTTATAAGCTATAACTTTAAAGTGATCATAAAATAGACACAGTATATTTGGCGTACATTAATCCCAATAAAGGTCATTTTTTTGGTGCATAATCTCATTGGTACAATGTATTTACATTTCAAAGTAATGATTAGTTTACGCCGTAAAAGAAATATATTTATATTGGAGTATAATAAATGTTTTGCCAAAATTGAATAACTTCTTCCAATGCATGGGATGATTAAATTTAAAATTTTTGCCACTTCTTCCACTTTTTTTTTTTTGGTAACAATCGAATATGGCAGGAATGCCTCAAAACTAACGAATATGGTACTAGGTAGGAATGTTTAGAAAAATATTAAAAAAAATTTAACATCATCGCAAGCCAAAAAAAGGGATAAATAAGAGATAAAAATGTGAGGTATTTAAACAAAGATATTTACTGTTATCTTTTTAATGAAATCCAAAAAAATGGATTTTTTTCATCTATTATTTACAATTTATAATGACATAGCGGCACGTTACTTATGTATTTGACTGTTTTTTTTTAATTAAATCAAATAATATTTCATTCGAGTTAATTTTATATATTTGATAGATGCAATTAAATTTCGAAATTAATGAAACAGACAAAAATATTTAACATGAATAAATCTCAACGATGATTATCACCCAAAAAAAATCTCGACGATGATAAGTAAACGTAATAAGATATCATAACGATTTTTTAATTAAAAAAACAATTATGTTCTAATCACACCTCATCTAACACCACTCTAATGAACACAAGTGATGGTAAGTTACTTAGAAATTATTAGAAACATATAGAATAATAATACTCCTCCGGTCCTTAATATAAGACCCAATTGTTAAGTTGGTTTTGGTCCTAAATATAAAACTCATTTTTCATGTTTATCAATTTTCTCTAGATTACCCTTATGAATACTTCATCAACCATAATCAAATAGAAGTGGGAGGGGTATTAAGAAAGATGATTATGGTATTTTGGGAAAAACGTGTCACATTTCTTATAATTAACTAACTTACCTAATTTCTTTAATCTAATCAAATTAGTTAAATGAGTCTTATATTAAAGATGAAGGAGTAATTGACAAGGATGTTGAGGAGGCAAGTTCCTAGAAACTTCGAATGGCAACAAGATTGTGAGAATAAGAATCTGAATCTTATCCTTCAATCTCAACGCACAAACCAACTACGAAGGAGGATGGCATTTTCCGGTAACTTTCGTTTTGTCTGTCTATGTGACCACATTTGGAATCTATCATCTCCTTCAAACTTTGCTTCCTCACAAATTAATTACAACTGGCTAATTATCTTCACGTCCACAATTAATTGACTATAAATCATTGACTTTTTTCCTCACTTTTTTTTAAAAAAAATGTAAAAAAGACTGTCGAAATAAAAAAATTACAAATAAAGACCCATGATAACATTAGTATGGGGTTTGACAATAATTTTTATAAACCAATCCCTATGTACAATTTTTTATTTCAATGGTTTCTTTTTATCATTTCTTTTTTTTTCCCCTCCTTATCATAAGCACTTTTTTCTTGTTTTTTTTAATAAGAAAGTCTTTTTTTTTTTGCCAGTCATGAGAAAGTCCATTTACACATATTTATAAAATGTGAGGTAAATATGTGTTAAGAATGTATTTATAAACATTTAATATAAGTTAACTCGTTACATATAACTAATAGTCATGCATGCACGCCATTGCGTCAAAAGAGACTTGGCAACCACCGTTTTCTTTTGAAAACATCTTAAATATATCTATTTAGTCTTAAATATAAGATTTATTTTATAATATAAATTATATTATAAAATACGTCTTATATTTAGAATCAAAAGAAGTATTGTGAAATATGAAAATAATAATTTGTTTGGAAGCATTTTGTGCGCAAATGAAAATGAATTTTGGCAAACCCATCTCTTTTTTTAAATAAAATAAAAGTCAATTATATTATATGAAAAAAATATAAGTAAATAGATAATCATACGTGAAAAACAGCACATATCAAGCACCAATTTATAAGGAAGTTCACACCAGACAACATAACTTCAGAACAACCATTAAAACTATTCTAACCAACCATCAAATTGAGGCCTCCGGAGATAAAAGCATATTAAGGAGGACCGGGACTATCACCCGCCGACTAATGACTAGACTGAAACGGAACACTACAATTACGGATATAGTAGTATCTCCCGTTTTAAATACTTTTTTATATTCTTAATATAAAAATTAGTTAACTAATTTAACTAAATTAAAAAAAACTAGTTAAAGTAGTTATTTAGAATAATATGTGTTATTTTTTAAAATATTTTTACTAATCATGTGCATTAACTAAAACTATGATTCAATAAAACATTTAACATATGTAATTACTATAAGGATTATCTTTTAAAAATAAATAAATATTAGAGACAAAGTGGATTAGAGTTTGATACTATCTCCGGTCCTTAATAGAAGACTAGTTGACTAATTTGAATAGATCAAGAAAACTAATTAAGTTAGTTATTTATGATAAATAAATATTCTCTTTTCTAAAATATCATCTCTAATCAAGTGTATTGGTTAAAATTACCATTATTACAAGGACTACCTAAGAAAAAAATAGATAAATATGATAGATAAAATAAATTGAGGTCTTATATTATTTAGAATCAAAATAAAAGTTGAACAAGCTCAGAATCAAAGGTGATATTTAAAACCAAATTAAAAGTTTAATATTTAAAATCAAATTAAAAATTAAACTATTAAAAAATTTAGTCATTACTGCAATTTAGATTACAAGCTAGAGATTTCAAAGAACACGCTACGTGCTTGTGACATGGTTCCAGGGCACGTGTTCAATGAAGCCATGTTGAAGTAATTGAAGCCATCGTTTTTGAACGAAGTTGGGGAAGAAACAACCGGGAAGTGATGGCTTTAAAGTTAAGGCAATGTCATGGGACAAAGTCCTAAACAAAAGTCAAATCATATGACTATAATGAGTGGAGATCAAGCAATTGAACGTAGACGGTGCACAATAAATCGCGCAAGACAACCGACAGAATGTCGCCATTTTTTTTTTTGGGAAATTCAAATTCAACAAAGAGTGCCATTTCTATTTCTAATTATTTTCAAAAGTAACTAGAATTTCTCCCTAAAACCTGCACAGCTCATTAATATTACATAGACTTAAATTTTACAAATCGTATCATCGAACAAATAGTTAAAAGAGGTAAATAGTGGAAAAAATAATTTCCCCTAGTTCATTTGAATTTAACTCAATGTATAAGTTGATATATCAAATACCAAATATTTTATTAAAAGCAAAAAAGTTGCAGCTTCCTATCTAGAAAACAAAAGTAGACAAATCTTGATGAAGGTGCTATTCAATTGGATGGTGGAAAATTACGCATGTGGACCCAATTTTTTTACACATAAATTAATATCTTCAATTCTTCATATATAACAATACATAGTACTCTTTTGGTTCTAAATATAATACCTATTTTATAATATAAATTATATTATAAAATAAATTTTATATTTAGAATCCAAAGAATATAAAATTTATAAAAACAATAGTAGTATATCATATCTACAACATAACGCTACAATTACTTACAGGCACTAGAAATTTGGACGGGTTAAGCACATATATATATATAAATGAATAGGAAAAAGGAAAATTACAATAAGGTCCTAAGTAAAGAAAACAATTAAAAAACAAGTCCAGAGGTTGTCATTCTCACTATAGGACTTATCATTATAAGCTGTTGAGGTTGTTATTGGGATATTTGATAATTATTTCTTTTTTGTGGAACTTGATTGTAATTCCCCCTGGGAAAAATGACATTTCCTATTTAGTACTTCTGGTTATTTATATATATATATTTATATGTGAGGTAGAGTGAATGTTCTTTTTTTTATTATTTGCAGATCATATTATTGAATTTTCACATCAATATAAAATTATATATTCACTTCACTAATATGTAGATGATGTATTTTTAAAACTCCACAAAATATATGGAAGGGATAAAGTGATAAATTAATAAATTTTAAAGCAGAATTAACTAGATTTAGGGTTTTTATGGATTCAATAAATCATGTTTTGAAAATATGCTATAAAGAGAACTGGAACAGTATGATAAATAATAACATGAATCCTTTCATATTATTATAGTTGCTATGATAGAAATATGATAAACTTATAAAAGATAGAATAATAATTTATGAATAAATCAGTATAAGATTGTTTTATAAATAAGTAGGCAAATTTAACTTATATTTCATTTATATCAATTATAGAACAACCAGACCATTGCATGATCCAAGAGAAAATGCAGGAAAAAGGGAACGGGTTTCCTGAATACCAAACATCCATTTAGAATATGACGGGGCAATATTTTTATTTTCTTACCCACTTTTTCTATTCTATGTGCCGCCCAACGTTTTGGGAAACAAAAGTTCAATATAATAAATAATTAAATATGCTTTCATCAAATTGCGTAACTAAGATAATTGTTTAAATTAACTAATTAAAAATTTATTCCACTGCTTTTGAATCGATCTCCGTATAAAAATTTCATCAGTTTATAATATTAGACTTTACAAGAGACTATTGAAAATAAAACAATTACTAATTCTGATCCTTAATATAAAAGTTAATTTGATATTTAAATTGGTTTTCAGTATAAGATCTCAATCTACTTTATCTCTCATGCTTATCCATTTTTTTGTCAAGGTGGTTATTATAATAGTTGCACATATTAAAGATTTGTTAGTAAGGATATTTTAGAAAAGATAATACTTATTTAATTAAAAATAAATAATTTAATTAATTTTCTTAACTTACTTAAATTAGTTAATTAATTTTTATATTAAGGGTCACAGGTAGTATTTGTTGGCTTCGGTTAATCATTCATGTGGGAAATGAGTTAGTGGTAATTAATTAAGAATTGAGAATTAATATTGGTTAATGTTTGTTGGCAAAAACAAAAAAGAAAGGATTGGTTAATGTCAACATCTACTGTGTAAGTAATTTCATATTCTTGGATGTGACCAAAAAGGCATCCAAGGCTTTTAGTTTATAAATTCAAACACATCACATATGGATCCAAAATAAATTAATTAATATCAGTAGCACAATTAAAATGCGCGTCAATACAAACTTATTTATATATATAATTATGATTTGATTATAAAATATAAACATCGTTTGTTTTTAGGGAAAATTCCAGAAAAGGTTCCTCGAATATATGAAATTCCAGATTGGGTCCTGGAATTTCCAAAATGACAGAAAGGGTCAGTGACCCAATCTGTCATTTGTGAAATTAAGACCAATTGACAATTTTACCCCTGACTAAGTGAGTAGTTATTCTCTACACAAATCTAGGTAACGCTTACACTGTTCTGGTGATTACAAGATTAGTTGTAGTTAATAATTACAAGATTAGTTATAGTTAATAATAAGGTGCCTGACTATGAAAAAGTGAGTAGTTATTCTCTACACGAATCCAGGTAATACTTATATTGTTCTAGTGATTACAAAATTAGTTGTAGTTAATAACAAGACACCTGAATATGAAAAAGCAAGTAGTTATTCGCTACATGAATCTAGGTAATACTTAAACCCTTATAGTGATTCCTTAAATCATTGTAGTGAATGAATACAAATGAGGGCAAAATTGTCAATTCCTCTTGATTTGCCAAATGACAGATTGGGTCACTGACCCTTTCTGTCATTTTAGAAATTCCAAGACCCAATCTGGGATTTCATATATTCGAGGGACCTTTTCTGAAATTTTCCCTTGTTTTTACCATGTGATATTTTTCATATTTAAATTTCAACTTGCAATAAATGATTTGTTTTATGGCATATGGATGAATGGTTATACCTTATAAGCTTATTTTTTTTACTACCTTATTAAAATAATTTGAATATTATACTATTCACACTTTGAACCTATTTTTGCCCTTCGATTAGGAAACCATATCCACACGTGCTTTTTAAGTAAATAATAATTGATCCTGTTATAAATATAAGAACTAATTAATTAACTAATTTATAGAGATTAAAAAAATTAGTTATATTAGTTCTCCATAACAAATGTGTATTATTTTTTTTCTCAAAATTCTCATTTTAATTATTTACATTTGAAACTTTTTTCATTGATAAAAACTTTCTTTAGTATATGTAATAAATAAGATTGTTGGTGAAAATAATAATAAATTTGTGAAACAAAATGAATTAAATTATAATATTTATGGCTAAAATTAATCTTCTGACCAATTTTTATATTTAAAACCGGATAGAGTACCGCTACATAATTCTTGTTTTCACACATGACAAATGAAGGATTAATTCAAATTTCTCACAGGAAATCTTTAAACATTATTATAAACTACTTTATCAATTAATTTTACCTTTAAAAGTATCTCTACAGGATTTTCATCAGTTTTTAAACCCCTGTCCAAACTGTAATTTTTCGTGGTATTTTCACTACACAGAATAGTAGTAATTCTTGAAAGAAAATCATACTATTCCTAGATGAACCCTAAATAATGAAAAGAATAATCTTGCCATTCCAAATATATGACAAAAAAATATATTACAATAATTATATAACCATCCCCCATGAATTAACAATCTCAAGCAATAATTAAGGATGGGTGAAATACAAGTAAAGATCTAAGATTTAAACCAATTAAGAAAATTCCTTGTATAAAATATGCCACGAAAGTCTCCGATGAGCTCATTATACATCTAATCATAAAATACTAATGATGATCTTATATAATTATCAAACACATCACCTTGGGATATGACTACATGTCACAGATGATTTTCTCTTCTCGTTTTTTTTCCCCTCCAAACAATAATAATTAATAATTTGACACGTAATCCATTATAATTATATGAAAGGAGATATTTATTATCATGATAATGTAATCGAATTCGAATAAAGTTGGTTGCCAAAAGGGCATATGCCATTTCCTTGTGGGAATATTGATCTTATCATCACAACTTATTTATTTTCTCAGTTTGAGGCTTATCTGAAGCTGATCCTCAAACGGGTGGTTCCAGATTTTTTTTGTTCTTACCTTTATTAATATACAAAACAAAAAAGAATATCGAGTTTATAAGACGATTTTTTTTAAAAAAAAAGCTTTTGTTTTTCTATGAATGGATAGATAAATAAATAAGTAAATTTATAGAATCGACGGTGATTTCAACAGGAACGTGTCAAACGGTGCGTTTTCGTGGCGTCTGCACTTTTCACATCAATGGTCAGGAGAAATCACATGGTGACCTGAGGATGATGTTTCACTCGCTCGGGACTCCAAAGATGGACCACTGCTGTGCTGTGACCGTCACATGGCAATAATCACAGGGCCCCCAGATTTATGCATCCAGGTGGGTTGAATCCGTCAGATGCAAATTAATCCGGATTAATATGAAGCCGAGTTGGCTGTCAACTAATGAATGATGTGAAATGAGGATAGAATCCTTCAAAAACAGTTTTTTAACTGTGATTTACAAAATATGAGATATATATAAAAAAAGATGGGAAAATTTCACTGTAGGACCGCACAAGACAATTAATCTCAAAGAGCCTCCAAAACTTTCTGAAACTTTACTGCAGGACCAAGGGGCCAATCTGATATTAATTCCACAAACGAAATGACGACACTGCCCCTAGTAGGAGGGAACAAGTGCGGGAAAGGGCATTTGCAAGGGGAACTAGCCAATTTGCAGAATAAATACATATGTTCACACGTGGAATCAGTCCGTTCACATGTGGATTGGTTCACCTGATGAATGCGTCCGTGAGGGAACAAGTGCGGGAGAGCGCATTTGCAAGGGAAACTAGCTAATTTGTAGATGAAATACATATATTCACACGTGAAATCAGTCCGTTCACATGTGGACTGGTTCACCTGATGCATGCGTCTGTGAGGAAACAAGTACGGGAGAACGCATTTGCAAGGGGAACTAGCTAATTTGCAGAATAAATACATATATTCACATGTGGAATCAGTCCGTTCACATGTGGACTGGTTCACCTGATGCATGCGTTCGTGAGGAAACAAGTGCGGGAGAGCGCATTTGCAAGGAGAACTAGCCAATTTGCAGAATAAATACATATATTCACACGTGGAATCAGTCCGTTCACATGTGGACTGGTTCACCTGATGCTAAGGGTAGTGGCGTCATTTCGTTTGTGGAATTAATATCAAATTGGCCCCTTAGTCCTGCAGTGAGATTTCAGAAAGTTTTGGAGGCTCTTTGAGATTAATTGTCTTGTGCGGTCCTACAGTGAAATTTTCCCAAAAAAGATTGGTCTCAAATTGCATGAACAGGTGCTTTTGAATGAGTATGACCTAAACTTTTAATATTAACTTTGGTCCTTAATATAATATTATATTTTGTTTTTATTTTGGTTCTAAATATAAAATCTCAATCTATCTCGTCTCTCATATTTATGTATTTTTTTCTAATGTATTCTTTTCATGAATAGTAGTTTTAGCCAATACATTTAATTAGTAAGGATATTTTAGAAAAGAAAATATATATTTATTATAAATAGCTAACTTAATTTATTTTTTTAACATATCCAAATTAGCCAACCAGCTCTTATATTTAGGATTGGAGATAATATATTCTTAATAGTTTTTCCTCCAATAATAGATCCTTAATATAAAAATACGTTTCATGATCGAGAGATCGTGATAATAACTTCAATTTGAAGTTAAAGTGAGAAGCATAATGAGCCTATGATCTGATTTGAAGGGCCCACGGCAATCTTCTAAAGCAAGCAGCATTGTATTTGTGAATATCGTAATCACCGTTAGATGTTCGTGGCTTCCTCAAACAATTTTTGAAGGAGGGCCGTCTGTCCAGTGGGCTTGACCCATAACCAGAAGTACTAAGAGGTAAGAAGATTAATGTTAGCATGGAATGTGGTCCAGAAATGTAATTTGTTAGTGGAGTGACGCATGAGCTTTTTGGTTCGTATTTTTTTACCAGTAGTTTTCTTTCTTTCTTTTTTTTTTTAATTTTTTTTACCAAGAATGTACTATCGAGTTCTGATTTTATTTCATATTATAAAATTATACTACCAAATTAAAATTGGATGAAACTGTAAATTTAGGCAAGAAAATTTTTCAGTCTGAAAATTAAAAAAAAAAAGCCCATTCTGTTGTGCTCATGATTGAACAATTCTCTCATCATGCGAGTTCACGTGATTCTGGGAAATGAAGCTTTTTTAATAAAAGCCGCTGTCGGACAATACATAATCATATATATTGATCATCACCATGATCGAGAAATTCTTTTCTGTTTGTTGTTGCATTTCATAATATTAAAATACTGATAATATTAATTCTCAATTTCGAATTCACCTAACTATTGCTTCCTCCGTTTCTTATTATAAAATTATAAGAGACAAATAACCGAATTACGTTGATAAAAAAAGCAGTTAAAATTAGTTAAGAACAATCAATATAATTTTTTTTTCCAAAAATACTTTCATTAATAAGGAGAGAGAGTATGAAAGATAATAATTAAATTATTGAAAGAAAGAGAAGTGAGAAGAGGGAGAGAGAGTGTGAGTTGAAGACAATAAATATGGATAAAATAGGAAATCAACACAAAAAAATAGAGACAAATTTTAAGTGTCTCTTATATATAGAAATATACTATAAGCATCAAATGTCTGAATGGAGGGAGTATATTGCAGGTCCGTGGAAAACATGGAGTCTAAAAGACATAGACCTTCTTTTGTTTTGCCAAGAACTGAAATTGATCCATCTTCTCTGCATATAATTGTAACTTAGAGAAGAGAAATCATAAGAAAATGAACCAGCTCAAAAACCAACTACAGGATGTGCATCCATGTTCATACCAGCTCTAAAGCAAAGGTTTTTGCGTCAAGTCACAATCCAAAAAACGCCCATGCGTTTCTCCGAATCATCTGATATCCTGTCTGTCTAGTTCAGAAGTCATAATGCAGACAAAACTCGGTGGCACAACAAACTAGGAGGCTGTTTGCTTATTCTGTTTGCAAAGAACAGCGAAGCAAGCATGATGATCACTCATTAACCCCACCACGAGATCCTGCTCCGTTTAAAGCGAGGGATCACGTACCAAAAAAGAATCGATCTTTGTCCTGGATTCAGTGAATAGCCCCTTTTGTGCGGGATACATGGCAAAACCTAACAAGTTACTTTGTGCTTTTTTGGCTCATATTTTAGCTATAGTAGCCACCATTTCCGGGAATATTTGGTTTGCTCTGGGGGCATCTTCCTCGGATCCGTTTGTTCAGCAACAACTGGACAGGGTTGATAGGCTGCCGGGTCAAACGTTTAACATCGAATTCGCACATTACTCTGGGTATGTCACAGTCAACCAGGAATCTGGGAGGGCACTGTTTTACTGGTTCTTCGAAGCTGCTTCAGGCCCTGAAACGAAGCCACTTGTTCTATGGCTCAATGGAGGTCAGTAGTCAAAACATTATTTATTTATACTCGTTAACGTTTCGTTTGCTTCATAATATTGTGTCCTTGATTTGTAGCTGTTTTAAGGTTGTGAAATGTCTGTCTTGTATAGGACCTGGCTGTTCCTCCATTGCCTATGGGGAAGCAGAGGAAATTGGTCCCTTTCACATTCAGCCAGATGGCAGGACCCTTTATCTAAATCCATACTCTTGGAATCAAGGTAAATAAAATGGAACGTACGAGGGTGTTAGCATTTTCTTAAAATTCCTCTCAGATGCAGATGTGTCAGTCTAACTATTTGTATTGTTTTTTATAGTTGCCAACATTCTTTTTCTTGATTCTCCCGTTGGAGTTGGATTTTCGTATTCAAACACTTCATCCGACATAGAGAACAATGGGGATAAGAGGACTGGTATGAGTCTAACCATTTAGCATATCATGTTTCTGCTTTGGAATATGTGCATCTCGTACCACTCAAGTTTATTCTTTCTTCATGGCCAGCTGACGACTCGTTGGAATTCCTATTGAAGTGGCTTGAGCGGTTTCCTCAGTATAAAGGAAGAGATTTCTTTATCTCCGGTGAAAGCTATGCAGGTAAATGAAACTCCAGAATTCCCCTTTGATATAGACAAAGGACTACAACCTACAGACATTTTTTAGAATCATGGTTGGGTGGTAGGGATTGTGTCATCAAAAGGATTGGCTTTTTACTTGAACACTAACAGACATAAGAAAATAAAGTTGATGGGATCAGATCACATGTAAACTATTTGGCTCCTTGATTTCACTATGCTCAGTTTTTTGAGAGATTTCATCTTGTTCTGATCGCTGGGTATGCATCACTTGTTGGACATGTGTTTCAGGGCATTATGTTCCCCAACTTAGCCAGGTTATTGTGAATTACAACAAGAACGCCAAAGAAAAAGTTATCAATCTGAAAGGTTACATGGTATAGATTTTGTCACTTCATGAGAATAATTCCTGAATGTTCTGCTTCTCGTCACAGTACCAATGCAGTGAATAATATATCCTTCTGTTGCAGGTAGGAAATGCTCTAACTGATGATTACAATGATCACAAGGGAGTTGCCCAGTTTTTGTGGTCATCCGGTTTGATTTCTGATCAAACATATCAGCAAATGAACCTTCAATGTGATCACGAGTCTTTCATAAATCCTTCAGATTCATGTGTAAAAACTTTAGATAATGCTGACAAAGAAATTGGCCTCGTTGATCAGTACAGTATTTTCACTCCTACATGCGCTGCTAATGTTAGCCAGGCAAACCAGCTGGTGAAAAGAAAGCATGTGAGTGTTACCTTAAAACTATTGATTCTCTGTCTATTTCATTTTTCCTCTCATTCTAAACACAACAAAATTATGAGTGGGAAATCTACTTAAAGATGACATTTTACTTGAACATTTTAATTCTCTCTAAATGAAGTTTTTTCCTGGTGAAGCAATCCTAATGTTTTGAATTATCCTCTATATATTATGATGAACTTTTTTATGAAAAAGTTGATTTAAAAGCAGTAGTTAGTTTTGGGATCTTATTATCCACGTAAGTCATAAAATTCATCCCAAAATCAATGTTGTAGATACACATGAGATGATTGGGAATTCTACCGATAATCAAAGATATGTGAGAACCTAATTATGTGATTATGGGACATGTTCTTACTGATATGATATGTCATGTCATAGAAAATTGGCAGACTTAGAGCCGTATACGATCCTTGCACTGAGAAGCATTCCACTATATACTTCAATCTACCTGAGGTCCAGGAGGCTCTTCATGTTGATCCAGCTCACAGGCCTGCTGAATGGCAGACCTGCAGGTATTTTATGATCATTAGGGAAACAATTGAGGGCATCTATTTGTTTTTCCCATGCAACATGTACTATAAAACAACAAATGGCTTAGGCATTCCATGTGATTTATCAGAATCCATTTAAGTTATTGCCATACAGGACTAATAAACCAAGTGACATGAAATTTTCCCTTCATATGTTTAACTAGTAAATGAGATGAACATTTAGCAGTTAGCTGACATCCTTTCTTTAGTTATTATAAAGATCAAGTTGAAAATCTGAGAAATCTAGCAACTAAATCAATTTTTAAAAAAATATTGCACCATTATTTTTCTTTCCTCTATATGGGCTTCTATATACTGCTTTGAATTGTCGACAATGAAATGTATCTTACTCTCAATGTTTTGCAGTGACAAGGTACGTGGAAACTGGAAGGATTCTCCATTGACAGTGCTTGATATTTACCGTGAACTAATTCAGGCGGGACTGAGGATATGGATGTTCAGGTTACTCTCTGAATATTTAATGCATATGGTTGATTTGTACCATGTACAAAGACACACAAACACAACCATAACCACATATATACTTGCCTTAGCGTATCTATGTACTTATGTACCTCAAATCAAATGCATTCACTGCTGATGTTATGTTGCCTAAGGCAGTATGACTCAAATCTCAATCTGATGCGAGATTAGACCACATAACTTGTGGTTTGGATATATAACCTTCATAATGGAACTGGGTTGCATCAAATAAAACTATGAAGTATGCATTTAATAAATTTTCCCTCAGAACTGATGTTTCCTCAAGCATTGGCTTTTGTCCATGCTAGATATTCAAGTGCAGGTTTTGCATGTTAGGAAGATAACCTCATGTAGTTTGACGCATTTTCTTGCTAGTTAGTAATATAGAAGGTTGTGTGGAAAGATTGTGTGATCAGTGATAGTGATCACTTAGGTTTTGAAAGCATCAAAACTTCCATTTCATGTCTTCATTTTCATTTCAGAATTTCATTTTGGTCATGACAAATTTGTTTAACAAATCCTTTGATGTAGTTGGAAAAGCAAAAAAGGTTTTAGTGAAAGAGAATCTTACTATCCACACTCCTCATGCATGTGATTTTGGAACTCAAAAAGGCCATAAATTTTTGTGCAGAATGTGATCGAAACTAAATTTTCTTGAACATTGTATACTTGCGTTTCCTCTTCATTCGCTATTTCTTTCACCAATCATAAACTCTTTTCCCATATGACAGTGGTGACACAGATGCTGTGATCCCAGTGACATCCACTCGCTACAGCATAGATGCTCTGGAACTTAAAACTGTGAGACCTTGGCGTCCTTGGTATGACGATGGGCAGGTAAGTGATTGTACAACCTCTTTGTTTTTCGTGTTTCAATATGTTGAAAGAGATAATGTAAATAGATAGGCTTTGAGGCATAGTAATCAGTCTCTTATTAGCTGCATAGAAAAGAAAAAAAGAGAATGGCCGGTAAAAAGAAGCTTTGATATTGTGTATTTTGCATTTTCACTAAATAAATTTGACACGCGATGAAACAAAGATTTAAATTTAAAGCCTCTTGCTAACTACTAATACCCTTTACTTATAGTCTAGATTACAACTACTGGTGGTTTTATTATGCTTCATCTTGGCGTTTTTATAAGATACAGCTTATATTTTAACTATAAGTTGTTTCTTATAAATAGGCCTGGAGGTTTTGTCATCAGATTCTTCACAGCATAATATATGGAAGAAGTTCTGTGAAATACTCTAGTCTAATATAGTACTAAACCATACGCACATACATTGATAGATATGAAGGAACCGACTTGTGATAAATGTCTGACTCGTTGACAGGTGGGAGGATGGACACAAGAATATGAAGGACTCACTTTTGTGGCAGTAAGGGGGGCAGGGCACGAGGTTCCTCTGCACAGACCAAAATATGCTCTCTCTCTTATCAAAGCCTTCCTTGCTGGAACTTCCATGCCTTCCCTTGACCTTCAGCTTGTCAGTGCCTCTTGAAATCCACTTTCCATTTTGTTCCACTTCAGACTCTAATTAAATCTTCAATTTAGCTTTTGAAGCTGTGTCACTTCTCTAATAAATTCTTGCTCTCCAGTCCTTTTGCCATATGTGCAACACAGTTCATTATATCTGCTATTTGTACTGTTGGAAAACTCAATGTACTGAATATAAGTTAATCCAAGTCTTTTTTTTTTTAACAGTATAATCCTTGATATTCCTATTTATCTCTTTATGACTAAACATAACCTTTTAAAGATATTCCTCTTGAGATGCCAAATACTTCATCGGGTGTTGTTGCTTGATATGTGAAACTGGGTTTTTTTGTTTTGACCCCTTTTTTAAAGTGGTAGTGAAACACGTTTAGTTCTTAATCGTTACTCTCGCGATGTTTTGAATTTGATCAACGAATTTCTAAGCACATAATTAGTATTCTGCAGAAACACAGAAGTTTGCCCACTTTTTGTCAGTGACTTCCCATTAATATGGAAAGAAAATTAATGACAATAATCCCATACCCATCAGACTAGACAGATAAAAAATTTAAAAGCAGATGAACTAATAATAACCAAAAAAATCATTCTTAAACATTAGTAAACACAATAGATTTTACCCAGAAATCATTTATCGGATTGATTGTGCATTTCAAATTCTAGTTACTGAACAAATCTCAAAGGCACTCGGTTTAACTTGCATTATTCTCGCACTTGACAAATATTTTAACTGAGAAAGCATTTAAAGTAGATATGTTGGGCATCAATGGGATCCCCTTGATCTTGGGCCCCCAAAGTGATACTGCTTGGGCTGGGTCGCTATGGTTTGGGCCCAGTGTGACATTTTTGGGCCACAATGATTGCTATCTGAAAAGTTCTGTCCCGTACAGCTGATAAAACTTGACCACGCAAAAAACAAAGAAGGAAGAATTGTAATAAATCTTTTTAAAAAAAAATTATTAAAAACTCTCAATAATAATTAAGTAGTTTATACTGATAAGTTCTAAAAAAAAAAGACAATTTCTAACTTTTTTTTTGGTAGTTATATTTTTTTGTGACACCTCATTATAATTCTCACAGCAAAAAAATAATGCCACTAAATAAGATTCGGCCATGGAGAATTGGAGATTGGAGATATTTCCTTAATTGACCTGAAAGCGACATATGTATTACAAACAAAAGAATAAATAAGATTTTTCTTGTGATAATTATTTTTTCAAATAATTTGAAACAAACATTTGTCATGAATAGACGAGTGACGTTGGAGAGGGAATAAAAAAAAACGGTAGGCCATACTTTGTTTTCTTAATAAAAAATATTAAATAATTGTGGCCACCTTATGTATTACTTCTAATTCTAATTATAAGACCTTATTTATAAACTGTAAATAAGTTTTATAACTAGAGGCGGAGATAGTATGTTATCTTTTTAGTTTTTATAGTTGAAGATATTACCTGCTTTTATTAACTAAATTAAATACTATCTCTTAGTCCTTAATATAAGAACTGATTGACTAATTTGAGTAGATTAAGAAAATTAGTTAATTTAGTCATTTATAATAAATATGTGTTGTCTTTTCTAAAATATTCTTACTAATAAAGTGTATTAGTTAGAATTATTATTATTACAATGATTATTTTGAAAAAAACAAATAAATATAAAAAACAAAATAAATTGAGATTTTATATTTATGATCAAAATAAAAATTAAACAAATTTTTATATTAAAAATTAGAAGCAGTATATTGCTTTTGTAACACGAAGAGAGGAAGAAAATTAACTAAGTACGTTATTTGTTTGCTTTAATCATTTTCGACAAAAATTAAATTACATCTTTTTACTTTTACAACAAAGTCTGTCTTTTTTTTCCCCCACATCCTCCAACAGATTAAACTTGGCTAGAGCCCGCAGGAGAATGAGGTCGTGCTTATGCATGTGTTGTGTTTTGTGGTCTCAGCACAGAGCAGGGAAGAGATGAAAGGATAAAACTTAAAAGGAGGTTGAAGTGCCTCCACAGGTTGGTTTTCACCCACAGCTTCAGCTTCTTCCTCAGTCAGTACTCGCTAAGCTCAATCGAAAGCTTCCTCTTCTATGGATATAACTGTATCGAATTGTTCTACTTGATGCCTTTGTAAATTCATGGCCCTGCTTAGGTTTCCAGTTTCTTTGGAGACCTTTGATTCAAAGAAGGCTAATTTCCCTTTGAATTCTGCTGATCGTAGCTCTGGCTTTTCGCCTTCTAGTTGCCTTCATGCGCTTCGAGCTTGCGCTTTCGTTTCTTTGAGCAGGATCAAGTACGTCCAAGTCTCTAGGCTCGAAAATGAGCTAACCGGCGTTTCTGACGAGGGTTTGGACGAGGGGAATCTGATTCGAGATTTGAACCTGGAAGAAAGTTCGGGTGGCAAAGAAGGTAGTGAACAGAGCAGTTGAAGTGGATTTGAAATATAGATACAAAAGGAAACCTAGGAAAGGTGGTACACTTGATATAGACAAGTTCTTTGTATATGATGATGATTTTGATGTAGATTACTCTTCCATACGGATTGACTTGAGCTCTGACTTTGTAATGCGATCTTGAAAAGGCTTGTAAAGAGAAGTGATAGTAAATCTCTGTGGTTTTTTCAGTGGATGAGGAGCAATGGGAAGTTAGAACAGAACATTGGCGCGTATAATGTGATTATTCGGGTGTTAAGCAGGAAGGAGACTGGGATGCTGCGGAGAAAATGATTCAGGAAATGAGAAGCAAATTTGGTTCTGAATTGAATTTTCAGG
>NW_021634400.1:0-27465 GCF_004799145.2 Neltuma alba | reverse complement strand
ATCAAATTGTAATCCCAGTTTTCTATAAGTAGACCCATCACATGTTAGGCATCAAGAAGGATCTTATGCAGATTCATTTCTCACAGCACCAGCAGAAGTTTAAAGACAACTTATTGCAAGTTTGGAGATCTGTCTTGAAAGAAACTGCAAACTTATCTGGCTATTATCACTCCTCAGATTTTCAGTAAGTTGTTTCCTCTTTCTGTTTATTAGATGAATCTTGTCATCTTTATTGATAATTATATATATGCACGTATTATTGTACATGATTTTTTAAAAAAACAATTTCTTTCTTTTAACATGCCAGAAATGAATATGATCTTATTGAGGGAATAATCAAAGATGTATTGAAAAAGGTAGAAACATAAAGACACAATGGAGCCAAAACTCCTCATTGGAATTGAGGAAAATTTGCCTACTATTGAATCATTTATGAAAGATGACTCACAAGAAGTTAGACTTCTTGGAATTTGGGGTAAGGAGGGATAGGTTAAAACGACCTTAGCTCGTGCTGCATTTGATAAATTTCCCACCAATTTGATAGTTCTTACTTTGCAGCAAATGTGAGAGAGGAATCGAAAAAGATTGGATTGACTTGTTTACTTGAAAAAATTCTCATTGTTCTACTAAACGAAGAAAATCACAATGGTTGGAATGCCTGATATTCAAAGGAGGCTACATCGAACAAGAGTTCTTCTAGTGCTTGATGACGTAGATACTCCCAGCCAATTACAATATCTTATTGAAGAAAATCTTTCATTGGAACCAAGTAGCAAAGTTATCATAACAAGTAGAGACAAACATGTTCTTGTTAGTGGAGGAGTTCATGAAGTACATCAAGTGAAAGAATTAAACAATGAAGAGTCGCTTCAACTTTTCTGTCGGCAAGCTTTCAAGCAAGGCCATCCTAAACAAGGATATGAAAAGTTATCAGTACAGGTAATTGAATATGCAAAAGGTCTTCCCCTGGCATTAAAAGTTTTGGGTTCATATTTGAACTCAAGAAATACAAAAGCATGGGAGAGTGCCCTTAAAAAATTGAGAAAGTATCCAAATAGGGAAATTCAGACTGTATTGAGGGTGAGTTATGATGGACTTGATATACCAGAAAAGGAACTATTTTTAAATATTGCATTCTTCTTCAGGGGAGAAAAGAAAGAAGATATTATGAGGGTGCTAGATGCTTGTAATGATGACCTCTACGTGGACATTGGAATAGATAGGCTTCTAGATAAAGCACTCATAACTATTTCAAGTGGTAGTAGAGTAGAAATTCATGATATGCTACAAGAAATGGCTGAAGAAATAGTTCGTGAGGAATCTAGAGAGCACATCCTGAAAGTCGAAGTCGATTAAATGATGCAAAAGAAATTCAAGATATACTGGAAAATAACAAGGTAAAAGAAGGATGCTTTAACTTCCTTTTTCATTCCTTAAATTCTTTTGTTGAAGAATTTTGATACGCTTGTTTAATATTATTTGGATTTTTTTATGTTAGGGAACTGATGCAATTAAAGGCATTACACTGATCCAAAATGAGTTAGAAAGCGACATATGCCTGAGTACTGATCCTTTCAAAAAAATGAGTAATTTAAGATTTCTCAAAATTTCTTATAATATGCCAAGTTTTTGGGTGCCAATTCTTTTTTGTGGAAGCAAATCAACGCAACTTCCTTTTGGTCTGGAGTCACTTCCTAATAAACTGAGGTTTTTTTGTTGGGACCATTATCCTCTGAAGACCCTACCGTTGGATTTTTGTACTAAAAAACTCGTTGAAATCCAAATGGAGGGTAGCAAAATTGTAAAACTATGGGATGGTGTGCAGGTGTGGCTAAATCTTAATGCATGCTTTATTCTTTAGTCTAATTGGATTATGAGGGCTTCTTTTCAGTAAATTTTCTCTTTTAATTGTCACAGGATCTTATGAATTTGAAGAAAATAAATCTGGGCTCTTCCCAGTTAAAGGAGTTGCCTGATTTCTCCATGGCACAAAATCTTGAAATAATGGATCTTCGATATTGTGGATGTTTATGTAGTATTCATCCATCAATCTTGTCTCTTCCTAAACTTGTTTCTCTGAATCTAGAGGAGTGCCACAAACTAACAAATCTTCACGGGGATAACCATTTGAAATCTCTCAAGAAACTCAAGCTGACAGGCTGCTATGCTCTCGAGAAATTTTTGTTATCATCAGAAGAAATGAGAAGCTTACGTTTGAATGCTACCAGGATAAAAACATTGAACTTGCCTGTTGGACGATTCAATAAACTTGAAGAGCTATATCTCGGTGGGCATCTCAAGAGCTTTCAAGTAAATGAGCTAAGTTGCTTAACATCTCTTAAAATATTCTCTCTTGATTGTCTTAGAGGAAGAATAGACAAATCAAAATTAGTCATTCTGTTTGATGCCTGGTGTTCATTAGAAGAATTGAGGTTGAGATACTGTGAGGTTTCTGAGATCCCTGACAATATCAGTGCCATGTCATTGTTGAAGATTCTATCACTACAAGGAAGCAGCGTTAAGAGTTTGCCAGATAGCATCAAGCATCTTTCAGAGCTCAAAGTAATTGATTTGGGTGAATGCAAGAGACTTAGGTCCTTACCAGAACTTCCACCTTCCCTTACTTATTGTTATCTCAACAGATGCCAATTATTGGAGACCTTCGTTTTCCCACTAATGCGAGCAATACATAACTCTAGCGAGGTTAGATTTTGTTATCCCGGACGCACAATCCCAAGGGGCTTCAAATATTCTCAGACCGCTGAGAGGTCCATTAGTATTGAGCTTGCACCAGCTTCTTCTGACCATTTATTGGGTTTCGCTACTTGTTGTATTCTTTCCACATCGCCAATCAACTCTTTGACACGAGTTGAGAGAAAATTTGACTTTGAAGATGAAAAGATCCATTACAGGGGTGACGACAAAATTAGTTACCTCGAGTATGGGAGTACAGATCATGTTTTGTTATGGTATGATCCAGTGGATCGCATGTTGAAGGAAAACCAAAGAAGGCGATTTGATGAGCGCGCCGCTTACAAGTTTGCATGTGAATTCTTCTTCGTACATTACTTAGGTTGTCATGTGGATGAAATTAATAACAGGATAAAAGGGTGTGGAATTTGGCCAATATATGCATCAGAATTACAGGGGAAAATGGAATTAAGGCTGGAGACGAATGCTATTACAGGCAGTACCAGCCAGCACCCTAATGCTAAAGCGGGCCAACATCAGCCAGCACATGATTCCGTTAGGAGAAGCACTCGTGTGCACCAGAGGACAGGGAACTTGACCTCGATGCCGTACTTTCTGAGAACCAAGAGAGGCCGAAATGAGCGCACGGCCCCAAAGGATAACAAAAGAATTGCTTGACAATGCAGGTCCAACAATTTTTTTAATTCTTTATATGAAAAGATTCTTTATTCTCAATGTGACTGGCCTTTGGGTCTCATGCCCAGCATCCATTAAAATAATAAATAAACATTAGAAAAATCTCCAAATTAAGCTACGACATATCTATGCAACTATCTATAATTTCTATGCAAAGGCACGCGCAACCAAAAATTGTAGAGATAATGGATTCATTGATTTTTAATTCCTTTAGTATGCCTTAGTCCCTTGCTCTCCAAGTTCTGGTTTCTTACCAAGAAGTTGATGCTATGGCTCGACTGTTAGTAAATATTATGTATACATGTAGATATTAACAATGTATAACAGTAAGTATTTTGGTTTTCTTCATAGCTGGTCAATTTCCAAGGCCATGATTTTTTGCTCTGTCTTACTAATGTTAACGATATCATATCAGTCGGAATTGCATTCGTGCACATCTTGGAATTAGAGACAAACCTTGTACAGAATAAAACTTAGAATGAAAAGAAACATAGATGCCATATATATTATGTATTTCACCAAGGTGACTTTGCATATCATATAATAATGGTTTTGTGGGCCCATACAATTATGAACAGAGCATGTGAAGCCTGTTTTTCATCACCGACAGGTCTAGGAGGATCCAGGCGGGCGACGTGAATGTAACCATCATCGCCTTCATTTTACCAGTTGGTCATCAAGTGAAAAGCTTTGAATCATTTGAGTTTTTAATTAAGGTGTTGTTTCTTGTCTTTTTCCTGGTGATTTGGTTCTGGTTTCTCTGCAATATCACAGGTGGAAATATGACAGTGTGGGAATGACAAGAATGATATGTGATTGTCAGCCATTTGGATAGATAATCCCAAACTTGGTGGTTATGTTTGTCTTTCTTTGGCTTTCATGCTTTCGTTTGCCGATTTCAGAAAGTCAACTGATTTTTTATACTCAAATTTTTGGCCAAATCAGATGTTATATTTGTTCAGAATTAGTCTTCCTTTTTGTTCCTTTCTCACGGCAAAAATAGGTGAGAAAATCATCAAATCTGTTTGTTGTATCTCATAGCAGCGTGATGAATTCCTTGTTATATGATGATTGAATAAAGAGAATATCAACAGAACCAACCACCACCACTCATTTTCCCTAGTAACATTGATTTTGTCCCATTTCAAATCCAAAAGCCAGAGATAAAAAAAGTGATGTATTTATATATAGAGATCAAGGAAAGCCTATGAAGCAAGTACCGCATCGCTATTGTACTTCCAAAAAATTGTTTTCTTATGTTTATTGATTGTTAATTTCACCTATTTCTTTGTTTATTGGCTTCATTTAAGTGAACATTATTTTTAAATAAATTTATTGGATATTCATTAGTTGTCAGTTCCTCAAGTCTTTTTGAGTTTTGACTTTGGAGTCTTTGAGAAAGCCAAAATGAAAACATGACACTGTGCAATAAAAAAAAAACGTATTATTCTTCTTGTTTTCTTACCCCTCGTCACTACAAGCGAAACTAAACTGAGTACTTTGCTGCAATTCATGGCAAAATAATTGAGAAATTAAATTAATTGCACGATAATTTTTGAAGGATTCATGGACACATTACGGGGGAAAAAAAACTTGAAAAGAGAATATCAAATTTTGACAAAGTAACATTGAATATTAAAATTATCATCAAGTTAATCATAAACCAAGTTCATTTTACATTTGTCACTGTGAATGTGAAATATAACTAATAAACGATTCAGTATTAAAACCTTTTGGGTGGCTCGTAAATGCGTGAAACAGGGAAAGTGATTTCATTTAAAATTGTCGGGTATAATTATATCATGGGAAGCCAATTATTGGCCGAAACGATTATGGAAAATTGCTATGGGCCCAACCTCTGATGGCCCTATATCCACAGAACCAACTATTAAGGATTTGACCTAAGTCCAGCCAAGGCGGAGCAGAGCATGCAGGCCTGATAAAACAGGCCAACCCGCGGGTTGCGGGTTGGCCCGTGACGGGTTACAGGTTATTTGGGTCGGGATCAAAAGGCCCGTTTTCTGACAGGTTGGTATCTTGCCAACCCTAACCCACCAACCCGCCAGATTTTTTAAAATTTTTTTTTTCTTATAAATAATCAAAAATTAAAAAAATCAGAAATAATTTAAAGTATTCTAAACATTCACACAAAATTACAACACATTAAAACACAAAATATACAATTGTCCAAAGTTCAAACTCCAAACATGATAAAACACAAGTTCAAACATAAATTTTTCCTACTTTTCTAGCCCACTTCCTAATATTTTAATATATATAAAAAAAATTTAAAAAAATTTAGGCAGGTTGGCGGGTCGCGGGCTGACCCGTCGCGAGCTCGGGTTGTGGGGGTGCAGGCTCATATATTTTAAGTGGTGGCAGGTTGACCAAACGCCAACCCTAACCCGCCTGTTTTGGCGGGTTGAGGGGTTTAACCCGCGGGTCCAACCCATATTACGGGCTCTGGCACGGGGTGACAAAGAGCAGAGGAAATTAATATTATCAACTTCTAAAAAATTAAAGACACTTCCTTAATTATTCTCCCGAAATGAGTGCTCTTCTTCTTCCTTAGTGGTGTTTGGGTAAGAACAAAATCATATTTTTAAAAGTGCTTTTACGGTATACGAGGGGGTGTTTGGATAGAAACTAAACTATGATTTTAAAAGTACTTTTACAGTATACAAAGTAAATATATAGAGGAGTTTGTCTCGTTTTGCGGAAAGGTGCTTCTAAACACCCCTGAAATAAATATGTGAAGGAGTTTGTCTTGATTTGCGAAAAAGTACTTTTGAAAAGTGTTTCTGGAGTTATCCAAACACCCACTCATCTTTATATAAGGTAGGTTCTGTTTCTTGTCAACATACATAAAAGAATGGGCCCCCATCCCTATAGCAAATGTATTGATACATTTGATCATTAATATAAAATCTAGTTGATTAATTTGAAAAAATTTAAAAAATCAATTAAATTTGTTATTTGTAATAATTAGATGTTTTCTTTTCTAAAATACCCTTATTAATAATGTGTGTTTGAATTACAGATTGATAGTAAGTACTTAACATATATAACCACTATAAAAGTTACTTGAGGACAAAAGAAATGAATATTACAAACAAAACAGATTGTGATCTTATATTTAGAATTAAATTGAAAATCTAACTAAGTCTTATATTAAGGACTGGAAATAGTATGTATGTGTCTATAGGTATATAAGGATCAGTTATATATAAAATGAAGAAAATTACGCAACTTCGATTAACACAATTTTTAGGCTAAAATATTTTTAAAAACTCCGGCATTTTGAGTTGATAATTATCAGATGGAAACCGCGAAGTCGGATTAATGAGGATGAGGTGGCATCCGTATGGGCTAATAATTTTATGATAATTATTTATATATTTTTATAGAAGGGGTTAAAATGCCATTTGTCATTAAAAATAACAAACCCTCATCTCTTTTATCTCCTTGCTGCGGGCTAACTCAACTTTCAATTCTTAAAAAGAACCTCTCGTTCGGCAAATATTAACATTTTGACTTCCAAAGTGTTTGTGTTTTCTTTAGTTGCTTGTCCTGGTTTCCACATCATATCAATATTCATGTCCCCACTGAATTATCTATTGATTTGTCTAGTGTTTTTTATTCCCTCTTCACTCTCTATTTTATGGAAAAAGGCTGTGTTTTCTTCGCTAGGATGGTGGCGTTGTGGTCGACGGCCTGCTGCAAGGAGCTGCAAAGAACTGAGGGGGGTTTTTTTTTTTAAATGACAAAATGACAATTTAACCCTTCTTTAAAAATATATATATAATTATCATAAAATTATTAACTCATGCTGATGGATGTTAGGACATCCTTATTAATCTGACCTAGTTTCGTTCTATAAATTTTATTATATACATTGATATTATTGAATATTGATTTCTTTTTAAATGATTTCTTTAAAGGGAAGTCACTGATACAGACTATATTGCGGCTATACTTCCAAATATGAATAGTATCTTTACACAGCTGCATTTAAGTTGCGCTGCCAAACATTATGCACAATCCTCCTGTTCACATTATTATATGCGATGTCTGCAATTTCCTTCAATGTAAAAAAATTAGTGTATATGTAACAGCCAGATACATCGAACTCCCAGCGATTTCCATCCGTTCAGTCCTGTTATTTTAAAGATGCAAACCAAATTAAAGCAACCAAAGGAACCAATATATATATATATATATATATATATATATATATAGGTCACGTGGTCCTGTCTCCTCTAAATCTATGCAAACATCTATAACCATGCTTTCTTAATTTCATTAGTCTCTTTAAGTCCGGGCTTAGCTTAAATTTGAGGACTTTGAGACTCGTAATCCTATTACTTCACTTAATAATTAGCGAGAAACCCCTTTAAAACAAAAAAAAAAGAGGAAATGTTGCCTTATAATGATGTAACTTCTAGTACTAAAACAATATTCTCACTCTATAAACTATATATAGTAAAGGTGTTCATGGGACGGGATGAGATAAAAAAGACCCGGTCTTGGTCCCATCCTGATAATTAGAATGGCACGGCTTTTCTGTTTCATGTCTCATCCCGTCCCGTCCCAATCAAGATAGGACATAACTAAGACTAGACAACAACATTCCTTTTCTTTGAATTTTTTTATGTTTTTAATTTAGAAACTAGTTATACATGAAGTATAAAAAATTATGATAAAATCTATATGAAGAAAATAAATTAAAATGAGGATAAATTTAAAATGTTCACTACAAAGAATATCATCTATATGCAACTATCTCTATTTTCTGTCCATGGGCATTGCACATAAAAGATTTTAGAGGTAACGGTTTCATTGGCTTTAATTCCATTAACATGCCTTTGTCCCCTGCGCTCCAAATTCTGTTTTCTTACGAAGAAGTTGATGCTATGTCTAGACTGGTAGTAAATATTGTACTAACATTGTAAGTATTTTGGTTTTCATCATAGCTGGTCAATTTCTAAGGTCCATGTGATTCTTTGCTCTGCTCTTTACTAACGTTAACGATTTCAAGTAAATCTGAATTCCATTCATGCACATTTTGGAATGAGAGACAAGCCCTGTACAGAATAATATTTGGATTTTGGAATGCAAAGAAATATAGACACCATATATTATATATGTATTTCACCTGTTTAGCTTTGCACATTATATATAATATTGGTTTCGTAGGCCAATCCAATCATGAACAGAGCATGTGAAGCGTGGTTTTCATCATCGACAGGTCTTGGAGGATCGAAGTGCGTGAAATGAACGTAATTAACCATTATCACCTTCATTTTTCCCATTGGTCATCAAGTGAAAAGCCCTGAATCATTTGATTTATTAATTAAGGTGTTGTTTCTTGTCTTTTTCCTGGTGATTTGGTTCTGGTTTCTCCGCAATATCACACTTGTAAACTATTACAGTGTGGGAATGACAAGAATGATATGTGATTGTCAGCAGCCATCTGGATAGATTCTTTTTGTTTGCTGACTTTAGAAAGTCAACTGATTTTTTTCCACTCAGAAATTTTTGCCAAATCGGATGTTATATTTGTTCAGAAGTAGTCTTCATTTTCTCTTTCTCACCACAAACAGGTGAGAAAATCATCAAATCTGTTTGTTGGATCTCAGAGCAGTGTAATGAATTCCTTATTACATGATGATTGAATCAAGTCTCTGTTCTTTCAATAAACACAACCAACAAACCTCACTGGTTTCCTCAAGTAATTTAACATTTCAAATCAAAGAGTGGTGTATTTATATACGGAGATCAAGGAAAGCCAATGAAGCTAGTACTGCGTTGCCATTATTCTTCCGAAAACTGTTTTCACATGTCTATCATCATTAATTTAATCTGTTTGTTTGTTTGTTGACTTGAATTAAGGCGAAAATTCTTCAAGTAAATTTCTTGGAAGCTCAATTGTCAGTTACTCAAGTCCTATTGGTTCTTTAGGAGAGCCAAAATGGAACACGACTTTGGGCATTGAAAGAAACGTTGTATTATTGTTGTTGTTAGTTTTCTTCTTAACCCCCCCCCCGGTCACTGGAAGCCAAGTTGAACGCATTATTTTGCTGGAATTTATAACAAAATAATTGGGAAATTAAATTAATTGTACGATAGTTTTTGAAGAATTCATGGACACATAAAAAAGTCTTTACAAAGAGCATCCCAAATTTTGAGGTGTTTACAGAGATAAAAGTAACATTAAAAATCCTACTAAAATATTGCCCAAAAGAGACAAATTAAAAGCATGATGATGTTGGAAAAAAATTGTGATGGCTGTGAAAGAATCTTTCATGCGCCCAAATCGTCAAAAGCAACGCCCTCCTCCAACACCAATGGTTATAATTATAATAAATAACCTATAAATAAAGTTTATAATTAGGACTGGAGGTAGTAAATTAAAAATAACTCTTGACTATAAAAGACAATCAAGTCAACAAATCAAATATTTATTTGATTTTTATTTTTATTTTTACTACCTTCGGTTCTAAATATAAAAACTAGCTAGGGGGTTGGATTTGGTCATAAATATAATACTTCAATCAATTGTTTTTCAAATTCATAATGTTTTTTTCAAAATATCTCTATTAATTATGAGAGTTTTTGGTTAAAGAGTAATTCTAACGTACATGATTAAATAGAATAATTTTAAAAAATGAGCACATATTTATTATAAATAACTAAGTTAATTAATTTTTTAATATCAAATTAGTCATCCATCTATGTATCAGAGTTGTTATTTTCTTCTTGGAGCATGACAAATGGAGGAAACGCGCACAAGTCTATTTGTCATTTTCAATTATTGAACTTGCTTTCGAAGTTCTAACGAAGACTCCTTGCATTGAGGACGAAGATTCCCAGTGCCTTGTTCTTCGCTTAAAAACTGCATTTTTGTCTATTCAGATATCACTCCCCTATTTTGCCGGATAAGGTTTGATCAAATCCAGGTACGATGATCTTCTTCCCCATTCCTTACGTAAAAGGTATGCCCATGTTTGAACTATTCCTCACGTACATATACGTGCCAGGAAAAGCCATAAGTTCCTAATGCGTTCCGTGTGACTCTGTTCTTGCTCTGTTTCACCATCTTTCATTTCCACTTGTTTGGATTTTATAATGATGCAGCATCAATATAGTTTAGTTTTTATAGCGCCTGATATACATTCTGTTACTTGTGGTTGTGGCCCTCTCAGTTGTAGCCATTGTGATCGCCGTCTTCCATCTTCCAGGAAGAACAGAGGTTTGATTCTTTCGCTTCCTCTTCAATTTCTCTGCTTCTATGGTCATGAAGAATGTTAGTCTTAAATCTGGATGTTAGATTCTGTTCCATGAAATCTGATCCACTTTTTTGGGTCAATTAATAGATTAAAAATAAGTTTTACCATGACATGTTAAAGTTGATGAATTGTATTATATATATATTATCGACAAAAATCCATTTAAATTTTACTGATAGTAATTGGGTCTAATAAAAGAGGTTCATCACTCACAGTGTTTTAAATTAAGGGTAACAGACATATAACTAATAAAAAAATCTATTTAAATTTTATAAGGCTAAAACAATTACTTTTTTTATTAGCTTCTCTCTCCTCCTCTCCTAGAATAAAAATAAAAAACTATCATTAAAATTCCTCTCTCTACTCTGCCATCATTTCAAACAAAAGATTATTAATCCCTCATGATTATGACTTTTCCTTTCGTCCGGCCAATTATCAACTTCCATTAATGGGTTTAATTGGATACTTCCATAACAATTTATTTTTATGTAAACGGTTCATTATCATCCATCACTTAAAGTATTTTTTTCACTAGCACTTAAAATATGTTCTCTTTGGAGCACTCAACACTAAATATTTTTCTAGTAACAACTAGTATTCTAAAAGAATGTTTAGTGCATCTATCACCATAAGTTATATTTTTAGTTCACTCAGTATCCTAAGTTGGGAATGTCTTTGGCTACTAAAAAAATACTTTAAGGCAAAATCACCTGAAAAATTACTTTATGATACTTAATGCTGTTTTAGTAGGAAAAAATTTTAAGATATTAAATGTCCAAAAAAATTAGTTTAAAATTGTGAGTGCTATTGAAAAAGTATTTCATGATGTAAGATGCAACCTAGTCCCCATGTAAACCAAGTCAGAGTTTTGCCATCTTCTATAAATTAAAAGCCAATAAATCATAAGATTTAGATAGTTTATCATTCTTTCCCATTAAAAAAAAAAAAGAATCAAGACTTAAAGTAACTGAGAAACAGACCGGGTCATTCAAAGAAAATTTTACAATAATTATTATGACCTTATAGTTTGTTTTTAAATAAAAAGGGCTGTTATTGTTACTCAATAATTTGCACTATTTTTAATACTTTTTTTTTTGAAAATAAAGGTGCATGAACTCTTTCAATTACAAAATCACTTTGTTAAGTCTTTCCCTTTTTTTATTCCATTCTTTTTAAGTATAAGCATCTGGACGTGGAAACAAAAGATCAAATTTCAGTATTCACCAAATGGAAGCCAGCATCGCCAATCTTATTTTTAGTGAAAATTGTGAATATGCTCCAAATATAGGACTTGTTCATAAACAAGTCTCACGATTACACTCGTTAAAATTCAGTGAAGTTTTATGAGTGTTATTTTTTATATGAGCTAAAAAACCAAATTGCCCCTTGACAAGTTTAAAGGATTGACTTGTAAATAAAATAAGTTTATTTGTAACTCTAGAAAGCAGACTTGTAAATTCGTACATGAAATTTGTCCATTTGAATAACTAGTACAAAAATTATGTTGATTCAAGGTTTGAATTGTAAGTCTAGAAAGTTAACATGTAAATCCGTATGTAAATCTGAATAAAGAGTAATTTTGTCATTTGCACATGTAAAACGCAACACTCAAAGACTTTAGCACTGCATCGTGTCCTAGCAAATTCATAGGAATTATTTGTAAATGAGTCCCTTATTTGGAACCTGTTCATAATTTTCCCATTTTATTATGTTTTGCATATCAAACTAGCCTTAGTCATTTCCAAGCTATCTGTGCTAAATACAAATTAAATTCATACGAGAGTAAACATATAATATTTGAACAGTTATATGTTATTATAATGGGAAAACCATATTGGAGGTACTTATACTTTTTTTCAATTTTCAATTTGGTACCTATGTGTTTTTTGTTCTTAACTAAATCTTTAATTTTGTTCTATTAACATCATTAATCCTTATGTAGAGACTAAAAATATCAATAGAACAAAGTTATAAAAGCTAATGTTGCTAAAAAGATAAAATTAAATGTTTAATTAAAGAGAAAAAAACACATAGGTACCAAATTAAAAATTGAGAGAAAGTATAGGTACCTTCAATATGGTTTTTCCTATTATAAATGTTGTTAGTGGAAACTTGAGCAGAAATATTAGCATTCAAATTATTTAGAAAAAATTAACACCCAATTTTTGTTTATGTTCAGCAATGGCTGTTTTTGCTAGTCCCTCCCAAGTTCGACAAGAAAAATATGATGTTTTTATCAGTTTTAGAGGTTCAGATGTTAGACATGGATTTCTTAGCCATTTAACACAGAAATTACAACAGAAGGGGATATATGTATACATCGATGAGAGGCTACAGAGAGGAGATGAAATATCATCTACATTACTGGAGGCAATAGAAAGATCAATAATTGCACTAGTGATACTTTCAAAAGACTATGCTTCTTCAAGGTGGTGCTTAGAAGAGCTAGTGAAAATCATGGAATGCAAGCGAGTCAATAATCAGACTGTAATTCCAGTTTTTTATAATATAGATCCATCACATGTCAGGCATCAAGAAGGATCTTATGCAGATTCATTTGCTCAACATGGGTACAAGTTCAGAGTTGACTTGTTGCAAGTCTGGAGATGTGTCCTGAAAGAAACTGCAAACCTATCTGGTTATCATCATTCCTCAAATTTTTTGTAAGTTGTTTTCACTTTATATTTATTCAATATATCCTGTCTTAATTTATCAATTACATGTTTCTCCATACAAAATTAAAAATAATTATGTCTATGCATGCATTATTTTTAGCAAATGTGGGGTGTTTTTAAAAAATAATTATTCCTTTTAACATGCCAGCAATGAATCCGATCTTGTGGATCAAATAATCAAAGATGTATCAAAAAAGCTGGAAGATAAAGACACAACTGAGCCGAAGCACCTAATTGGATTCAAGAAAAATTTGGCTGCTATTGAGTCATTTATGAAAATTGGCTCACAAGAAGTTGGGGTTCTTGGAATTTGGGGTAAGGGAGGAATGGGTAAAACAACCTTAGCTCGTGCTATATTTGACCAATTTTCCCACCAGTTTGACAGTTCTTACTTTGTATCAAATGTGAGAGAGGAATCCAAAAAGATTGGATTGACTTGTCTGCTTGAAAAAACTATCTCTGTCCTACTAAATGATGGAAATCTTACAATGATAGAAAGCCCCAACACTCAAAGAAGGCTACGTCGAATAAGAGCTCTTCTTGTGCTTGATGATGTAGACACCTCCCACCAATTACAGTATCTTATTGAAGAAAATCTTTTATTGGGACCAAGCAGTAAAGTCATCATAACAAGTAGAGACAGACATGTTCTTGTTAGTGGAGGAGTTCAAGTAGTGCATGAGGTGAAAGAATTAAAAATGGAAGAATCACTTCAACTTTTCTGTTGGCATGCTTTCAAGCAAGCTTATCCCAAAATGGGGTATGAAAATTTATCAGCACAAGCAATTCAGTATGCAAGAGGCGTTCCCTTAGCAATAAAAGTTTTGGGTTTATATTTGAACTCTAGAAGTACAAAAGCATGGGATAGTGCCCTCAAAAAATTCAGAAAGTATCCTCATATGGGAATTCATAATGTATTAAGGGTGAGTTATGATGGACTTGATGTGCCAGAACAAAGGATATTTTTAGATATTGCATTCTTTTTTAGGGGAGAAAGAAAAGAAGATATTATAAGGGTGTTAGATGCTTGTAATGACTTCTATGCCTATTGTGGAATAGATAGCCTTCAAGATAAAGCTCTCATAACTATTTCAAGAGACAACAAAGTAGAAATTCATGATCTATTACAAGAAATGGCTGAAGAAATAGTTCGTGAGGAAGCTAGAGAGCATCCTGAAAGACGAAGTCGATTGAATGATGTAAATGAAATTCAAGATGTATTGAAAAATAGCACGGTAAGAGATCCTGCCATTTAACTTCCTTTTTCATTCATTGTTTTTATTGAAGAATTTTTGAAATCCACTTGTTTAATATTATTTGAATTTTGTTATGTCAGGGAACTGATGCAATTGAAGGCATTACACTGAACCCAAAGGAATTTAGAAACCACTTGCACTTGAGTGCTGACGCTTTCAAAAAGATGAGTAATTTAAGATTTCTCAGGATTAGTTCCAAGTTAAAAGGAGGTTATACCGTGCGGTTTCCTTTTGGTCTAGAGTCATTTTCTGATGAGCTAAGATATTTTTGTTGGGAAGAATATCTTTTGGAGTCTCTACCATTGGGTTTTTGTGCAGAAAAACTTGTTGAAATCCATATGGTTTGCAGCAATGTGGTGAAACTATGGGATGGTGTGCAGGTAACTATATATTAATGCATGTTTCATTCTTCAGTCTAATTGAATTATTAGGGCTTTTTTCAGTAACTTTCCTCTTTTAATTGTCACAGGATCTTATGAATTTGAAGACAATAAATCTCAGCTTTTCCTCAAAGTTAAAGGAGCTGCCTGATTTCTCAATGGCACAAAATCTTGAAATACTGGACCTCCGATATTGCAAAAAGTTGCGTAGCATTCATCCATCTCTCTTATCTCTTCCTAAACTTGTTTCTTTGAATCTAGCGGGGTGCTGCAAACTAAAGAATCTTCATGGGGACACCCCTTTGAAATCTCTCAAGCATCTCACGCTGACTGGCTGTATTGCTCTCAAGGAATTTTTGGTGGCATCAGAAGAAATGAGAATTTTACATTTGAATAATACTAGTATCAAAACATTGAACTTGCAAGTAGGATGGTTCAATAAACTGGAAGAGCTACATATCGGTTGGCGTCTCAAGAGCTTTCAAATAAATGAGCTAAGAAGCTTGACATCTCTGAAAATATTCTTTCTTTCTAATTTTACAGAAGGAATTGACAAATCAAAATTACTCATTCTGTTTGATGCCTGGCATTCTTTAGAAGAACTGCATTTGAGACGCTGTGATGTTGGTGAAATCCCTGACAATATCAATGGCCTGTCATTATTGAAGATTCTGTCACTACGACGGTGCAGCTTGAGTAGTTTGCCTAATAGCATCAAGCATCTTTCAAAGCTGAGAGAAATTGATCTGGGAGAATGCAAGTGGCTTAGATCCTTACCAGAACTTCCACCTTCCATTACTCAATTTTATGTCAATGAATGCACATCATTGGAAACCATTGATTTATCACTGATGCAGGCAATATGCAACAACTACTCTTGTGAGCTTAAAGTCTGTTACCCAGGAAGCACAATTCCAACGGGCTTAAAATATTCTCAGACTATGGAGAGGCCCATTGCTACTATTGAGCTTGCACCAGTTTCTTCTGACCGTTTATTGGGTTTTGTTTGTTGTTGTATTCTTTCTCCATTAGACTTAAGCCATGTCGTAGCATCAATTTGCAGAAAATTCCACTTGGAAGATGAAGAGATCAATTGCAAGGATGAAAAAGAATTCCCTCGCCTCATGAAATTGAGTACAGATCATGTTTTTGTATGGTATGATCCAATGGAAAGCATAGTCAAGGGAACACAAAGAAGGCGATTTGATAAGGGCACCACTTGTAAGTTTGCATGTGAATTCTTCATTGAAATTCTCTTCCGTTCTGGGCGAAAAAAATATGATCACTTGATAAAGGCGTGCGGAATTTGGCCAATATATGCGTCCAAATTACAAGAGGAAGGTCTACAAATGGAATTAAAGTTGGAGAAGGGCATTGTTACAGGCAATAATATCACTGGCCCAGATGAGAACCCAAATGCTGAAGTGGCACTGTTACATCAGCCATTACCTGATTCCGTTAGTAGAAGCACTCGTGCGCGCCAGAGGACATGGAACTTGAGGTGGATGCCCCCCTTTTTGAGTAACAAAAGAAAAGCTTGAGAATTCAGTTCCAATTCCAACAATTTTTTTTATGGGTAATTTCCTGCGCTATACCATTATTTTATTCAAATATGTCTTTTTTTGTCCTGCTGCAAATCTCCAATCATGTAGGATGGATCAAGTTGTAGAATCTGAATTTAATCAGCCTTAATGGCCAATGATAAGAAAATCTCCAACCATGTATGACAAGAATTCTTTATTCTCAATGAAACTAGTCTGTGAGTCTAATGCTGAACATGAATGAACGTTAGAAAAATCTCCAAAGTAAGCTACCAAACATGCAACTATCTGTATTTTCTATCCATGGGCATTGCACGTCAAAAAATGAAGAGATAATGGATTAATTGATTTTTAATTCCATTAGCATCCCTTAGTTCCCTGCGCTGCTCTCCATGTTCTGTTGTCCATGTAGATACTAACATGTGCCAATGCTAATTCTTAGTTGTGCTTGTGACTTATATCCATGGAGCTCAGTAATGTAGTTAAACTTTGTGATGTGTTGAATTGAATGTGATGCAAATAGCATCTATCATCTTCCACAGCCTTCATTACTATCCTTTAAAGAAATAGAATGGTTACATTTTGATATATGTGATTTTATTCCCTCCTTTTTCTCTTTTACAGTGGGCTCTGATTGTCTTTTAGTTGTTGTTATATGCAGATTTCTTTGGAAAGGAGTTGAGTTGACTTTATCGTATCATTCTGGATATAAATGTGTAACTACTTGCATAGCAGTAAGTATTTTGGTTTTCTTCATAGCTGGTCAATTTCTATATGTTTCATTTAAACTTTTCCTCTGCCTCTTACTAGCGGCAGTGAATTCAAATAAATCTGAGTTGTGTTCATGCACATTTTGGAATTATAGGAAAGCCTTGCACAGAATGAAATATAGAACGAGAAGAAACATATATGGATGCCATGTATTTCAACTGTCTAACTTTCATATTATATAATATTGGCTAATTAGGCAGGCCAATCCAAGTATGAACACAAGCATGTCAAGCATCTTTTTCAGGTAAATTTGTCTCTGACATGTTTGCATTTCCGTTCATTTGTAATAATGAGTTTCTATATATGATTCTACTTCATTGGTTAATAATTTCTATAAAAGAGTAGAATATAAAGCTGGTTGATGATATTTTGATTGGTGCAAGATATGGAGGCTTAAACGTGTCACATTAAACTCAAACTTCAGCAAAAGCACTTGCCATCAATGTCTGAGATGAAGGTAGCTATTCTAGCCCTAGTCCTTCACGGCTACTCAAATTTTAATTTCAAATTGAAGGTAAATGCTGTACTTTCTTTTCCCCTCCATATGTCATTTCTATGGCTTCAGCCCCTTATTTATTCTATTTTTAACCTATGAAAATTGTGAATATATGATATGTGGTAATAATATTAGTAAGGCCATTAAGGTAAATAGAAAGCGGGTAGTGGTCCATAAATAGGATGCTAGAAGTTGTATTGGGTGTCAATTGAATATATATCTTTACTGCTTACCTTGTGCTCTCTCTGTTCTCTCTATCTGCCTATAACAATATAAATGGCAGTAAGAACACTGCTTAAAGCTTCTTACGTCATATAGTTCATATTGATTCTTACTACTAGTTTCTGCTCACTTTGAATTGTAGTGTATAGTTGAACTTATAGCTTAATTGTTTGAATCTAAAATTCTGAAACGAAGCAAAATTTGAATTAGGATCGCAATGGAGACCAAATTAGGAAGGGAATAGGATTATTGAAAATACATATACCATGATGAAATAATTACCTTTATTTTCAATCACAGCATTTATACTCCCATTCTTTTTTCCATTTTAACTTGTAACGAGCAGGTTTTCTTCTCAAAGGAAGTGGGGGAAAGAGCTGCATTTCTATTTATGAAGATGTAGCAGTTACAACTGCAAGGGTGCTTATGACAATGAGAGGTTGACAGAAGAATAGCATCAGAAATACAATGAGGCTTGTTGCTTAGTGCTTGGTCTTTCCTACAAATACTGGTGACAGCATCATCAAGTTGATTTCTTGCATCTTACAGCAGAAGAATGTTTTCATCTTACAGTCTGTGTTTCTTAAAAACAGAGTGTATTATGTAACTCATTATGTGAAGCAACATTGGTTTCATCCAATTTCAGATCCAAAAGCTAGAGAAAAAAGTGATTTTTTTAAAGGGAAGTCACTGATACAGCTACCAAATTGCCATTTTACTTCCAAATTTTAATAGTAGCTTTACGCAACTGCACTTTCATCTATAAACACAAATTTCAACTGCTGTTTTGGTTGGATGAGACATTCCCCATCTCAATTTTAGCTCCATATATTAATGAACATCAAATGGATACAACAAAATTACCAAGTGAAGATTTACAATTGTTATATGCCAACAAGATTCTATCAGCATTCAACTGTCAGAAATTTTCATAACTCTGAACAGATATCATTCTCTTCTGCAGGATTATGTTCGTTGTGATGTTTAGGTATCATTCTTGTATGCTTGACCAACCTCATGTTATGGCATCAATGAGTTAAACTCAAAATTAGCCTAGGTGATTATTATATATGTACTCTCACACCATGCTATTCATACTCTCTAGTTAGGCAATCCTTTTGCCTGCGGTTACCACATGAATGTGTTGTGTGGAAGATGTTAAATTATGGGTTAACATGCAATACTCGATTGGTTTTGTTGGCATCATTGTACGATCGACTAAATAACCAAAGCATTTGACTAGTTTCGAGTTAAAGGCAAGAAGCAGCGGAACTGGTTTGATGAACATGACTCACTTTCATTTATGCCTTCTCTAGTCTTTGGAGAAGAGACGACAGAGATTTTCCGATACTTTATTCTCAATATTGAAGCTGGAGTGACATTGATGGGGAGCCATCATCAGAACAAAGAGATGAGAATGAACATAAGCCAAAACTGCAATCACTTCAACACCACCAAAACGAACTTTGGAATATCTCTTTCAAGCCTACCCAAAAGTTTTAAGTTATTTTATTCTAAGGATATTTCAAAAGATACCTAATTACGTCTACACACACACGTATATATTATATACATACATATGTATATGCAAATTTAATCATGCGTCCGTAAAAGCATTTGAGAATCATAAATCTATTATTGTCCTTAATAATGCAAAATAATTAAGTCGGAAAGAAAAACTCTTCGAAGAAAAAATCAGCGACTTTGTGTGATATAACTTATAGTATAAATCAGGTAAAACAAATCTAATATTAAAAGAATATTCTCACTACAAAAACAAAAGAGTATCCTTAACTTAAAAATGCTAAAGTACATCCAGCAATTCAAAGTATTTTTTTAGATACATCTAATATCTTAACATATTTTGTAATATATTCAACATTCTAAAGTATTTTTTTAACGGTGTCTAACACTTCAAATTATTTTTTGATGTATCTAGCATTTTAAATTGTTAAGTGTAAAATTATACCAAAAAATACATTAGGATGTTAGATACACCTAAAAAAATACTCTAAGTTGTGGATGCACGTTAAATGTTAAGAAGAATCCAACTTTCTCTCACACACACATATATATGCGCCCACACTATCAGTCAATGAACTGATAGCACTTGTAAACACACTATCCCTTCCCAGTAATAATAGTCGTTATAAGGAGGTCTCAGGAAGAGATGTGTCAACAGTAGAATTATCTCTACAGTAAAAGCAAATGATAGTGTTCGGCCGGAGCAATGAAGGAATCTGTCCAGGTTGGATTTTTTTTTTCCCTTTCCTTTTGTGCCAGAGAAAGACTATCATTAAACAAAAATAGCATATTGCGTCTTGCAAGTTGTAGCAAAATCATAACCAGGCAGAAAAGAGAACAATGGAAAGCAAAGTCATCCAACACCTTCTCCCTCTAGAAGACACATCATCAAGAACTTAGACGCGTTTGAATGTGAACGATGTTTACACATATTTATTAACAGTTGAACTCACTTATAAACAGTTCATGACTAATAAGCATGTTTGAAAAATTTCTCCTCTTATTACAGTAGCTTTTGGCTGATATACTTATGAGTCAAAAGTTGATTTTAGAGCACAATTATAAAAGTATATAAAACCTGGTTAAAACTTAGGTAAAAGCAATCTTTTTTGAATCAGAAAATATTTTTGCTCTTTTGTTTATGTTATTTATGCATCTCTCTGCATATTTTTTTATGTTTCCCAATTATTTTTTAATTATTTATTTTTAATTTTCCGTTAAATAAAAATAGTTTTTAACATGATTTTTATAAGATTTTTAAATTTTTAATATTATTTGTTATTTTATATTTACATAAATTTTACAAAATATATATCATCCGATCAATTATATAATATTATTCACTTCAAAAATTTTCACATTACTATGATATCTCATTTAAATATATTTTATTCATTAAATATAACTTCTTCCTATCATAATAATTTAAAATTATTATATTATGTACATTTATTTTTTTATTTTTTATTATTTAGTAAAAGTAATTTTTTTATCATTTTACAACTAAACTTATTTATTCAATAATAATCCAAACAACTTCTACTTTTACAAACATCTTTATTTATAAAAGTTAATCCAAACATAAATCACATCATTTAATTTAATTTTTACACATGCTTAACTTTCTAAAAGTTCAATTAAAAATAAATTACTTTTTGGCTGCTAATTTAAAGCGCCGTCAATGTTTGAAAATCTACGTCCAATTTTTTTTGGGGGGGGGGTCCCTCCATCCGTGCTCGATCAGTGTGTACCATCACCCATGGCTTAGTGATCAATATATACTGTTCTTGCCCTTAATATAGGTTCTAACTGAAGAATTAATTATATTTAAGACTTATTTTATATATTTATTAATTTTTTTTAAAATTAATCTTATTGATATATCTTTAATAATAATCAAATAGGAAAGGAAGGGAGAAAATGAAAGAAGATTTTTAGGGGTATTTTAGAAAACATATCGTATTAACTAATTTAACTAATATTTTTAATTTTACTCAAACTAATTAATTTTTTTTGGCCGAAACTCAAATTAGTTAATTAAATCTTATATTAAAGATGAAAGTAGCATATAACAACCAACAAATGGATATGGGTATTGATTACCGAAGATGCAATATCTATAAATTGAATGGTTCCAAAAAAAATGGTCTTTAAATTATTAGTACTTAATTAAAGCCGTGCGAGCAAATTAGAGCCTTCTAATACATTTCCTTTCTTTGTTCAATTCGAAGCTTTGTACAAAATACGGACAAAATGTGAAGCTTAAATAATTCACATTCTCAAGACTCCCACCCCCGGTCCCCCCCCCCCCACCCCCAACAACTCTCCTTCAAGCCAATCAAATATTTTATTATCTAACACCAAGTAAAAAACTCTTAAAATATTTCATGGAGTTCTCAGTCTTAGTATGAAATCATCCTTAGGCACCCAAATCAACAAAATTATCTTTATAAAAATTTCCCAGTTAAACTTTGAACAGAAAAAAGTTTTACAAGTTCTCATGCCTTATTTGCGAATCAAACTTAAAAATTTACTTATTATTTTTGCATAAGTTTTCTGGGGCACTTAACTAAAGGTTCAGGATATCAACCCAAAACCTGCGATTAAACCAGCTTGTTGGTCGAAAACGTAACATTTGACACTATAAAACAATCAAGTCAACGAAACGAAGCAAACATTTGTTTGATTCTTATATTTATTTTCTTTTTGGGGCACGACAAATGGGAACGCTCAGAAACCAACTTGCTGTATATTTTAAATTATTCAACTTACTTTACCAGAGACTCCCCACCGTATTGATAAGGAAGTTTCCCAGAAACCCTTCAATTCTTCACATATATAAATTGGATTACTGTAATTCACGCAGACATCATCACGATTGATCTGAGTTTGCCAGAAGAGGTTTGATCTATCCAGGTACGATGATCTTGTTCCTCATTCCTTACGTAAGATGTATATGTTTGACTACGATGTGTTGATTTTTTTTACCTATATTATCAATCACTTGAAGGACTGGAGCATGGAGTTCTTCGAGGCACTGGAGAATGAATTGCTTGTGGGTGTGGCCTTCTCTTTCATAGCCATTGGGATGGCCGCTTTCTATTATTTCTTCTGTTCTTCCGGGAAGAACAAAGGTTTGACTCTTACGCTTTGTGTTTAATTTCTATGCTTCTATCATCATGAGGAATGATAGTCTCAAATCTGGATTCTAGATTCTGTTCCTTGAAATACCCAAAGCAATAATAATGTTTCCGCATGAAAGCCAGCATCCCGAGTCTTTAATTTTAGAAAAAAATTATGAATATGTGACTTATTTATAAATGTGCTAAAATAGAGTAAAATTCCCAAGTTCCCTGAATGATTTTGTTTGGTTGTACCAAAAAGACCAAATTGCCCCTAAACTAATCCAAAGGGATTGATTTGTAAATCAAAGAGGTTGATTCGTGAATCTAAAAAGTGGGCTTGTAAATCCATGTGCTAAATTCTAACGACTAGCGCAAAAGTTATGGGGATTTACTTATAAATATAAGATGTTTGAATCGTAAATGTAGGAGGTTAGCTTGTAAATTCATATGTAAAATTTGAATAAAGGGCAATTTAGTTATTTGCATGTGCAAAAAATCACACTCAAAACCTTACGACTGCACCCTATTTTAGCAAATTTGCAGGATTTATTTGTAAATGAGTCCCTTATTTGGGTCCTACTCGTAATTTTTTTCCATTTTATTATCAAAACGGCCTTAATTATATCCAAGCTACCCATGCTAGACACAAATTAAATTCACATGGGTGTAAACATATATAATACTAGAATAGTTATATGTTTATTATAATGTGATTATTTGAAACTTGAGTAGAGAGATTAGCATCCAAATTTATTAGCAATAATTAACGCCCTATGATTTTTGTTTATGTTCAGTAATAGCTGCTTTTGCTGCTACTTCTCAAGTTCGGCAGGAAAAATATGATGTTTTTATCAGTTTTAGGGGTTCAGACATCAGACATACATTTCTTAGCCATTTGAAAAAGCAATTACAACAAAAAGGGATAGATGTGTATGTGGATGAAAGGCTAGAGAGGGGAGATAAAATATCATCCGCGCTTCTGGAAGCAATAGAAAGATCAATAATTGCGTTGGTGATATTCTCAAAAGACTATGCTTCTTCAAGGTGGTGTTTACAAGAGCTAGAGAAAATCATGGAATGCAAGCGAGTCAATAATCAGATTATAATTCCAGTTTTCTATAATGTAGACCCATCACATGTCAGACATCAAGAAGGATCTTATGCAAATGCATTTGCTCAACATGAGCAGAAATTTAAAGATGACTTATTGCAAATTTGGAGATCTGTCCTAAAAGAAACTGCAAACTTATCTGGTTATCATCATTCCTCAGATTTTCAGTAAGTTTTCTCTCTTCATGTTTATTCAATATATCTTGTCATAGGTTATCAATTATACGTTTTCCACATGAAAATTCAAAAATATTATATCTATGAATGTATTATTTTTAACAACTACCTAATTTTTAAATATAATTTTTTTTTTCTTTTGACATGTTAGTGATGACCCTGATCTTATTGATGCAATAATCAGAGAAATAGTGAAAAAGTTGAGAAGTAAAGACATAAATGAGCCAAACCGCCTAATTGGATTTGAGGAAAATTTGGCTTATGTTGAATCGCTTATCAAAGTTGAATCACAGGGAGCTAGACTTCTTGGAATATGGGGTAAGGGAGGGATAGGTAAAACAACCTTAGCTCGTACCATATTTGAGAAGTTTTCTCACCAATTTCATAGCTCTTGCTTTGTGTCGAATGTGAGAGAGGAATCAAAGAGGATTGGATCGACTCATTTGCTTGAACAAATTCTCTCTGTACTACTAAATGATGAAAATATCACAATGAAGGAAGATCCAACACTCAAGGAGACTAAGAAGTCGAACAAGAGTTCTTCTAGTACTTGATGATGTAGATACCTCCAGCCAATTAAAGTTCCTTATTGAAGACAATCTTTCATTGGGACCAGGAAGCAAAGTCATCATAACAAGTAGAGACAAGCATGTTCTTCATAGTGGAGGAATTCATCAAGTACATGAAGTGAAGAATTAAATAAGGAAGAATCACTTCAACTTTTTTGTCGGCATGCTTTCAATCAAGCCGATACTAAAATGGGATATGAAGATTTATCAGCACAAGCAATTCAATATGCAGGAGGTCTTCCTTTAGCATTAAAAGTTTTTGGTTCACATTTGAACTCTAAAAAGTGACAACATGGGAGAGTACCCTAAAAAAATTGAGGAAGTATCCCAATGCAGAAATTCATAGTATATTGAGGGTGAGTTATGATAGCCTTGATATACCAGAACAGGAGATATTTTTAGACATTGTATTCTTCTTCAAGGGAGAAAAAGAAGAAGATATTATGAGAGTGATGGATGCTTGTGATGACTTCTATGTGATTGTGGAATAGATAGCTTTTTAGATAAAGCACTCGTAACTATTTCAAGAGACAATAGAGTAGAAATTCATGATTGTTACAAGAAATGGTGAACAAATAGTTTATGAGAAATTTAGAAAGCATCCTGAAAGACGAAACCGATTAAATGATGCAAAGAAATTCAAGACATACTGGAAAATAACAAGGTAAGAGAAGGATGGATTAACTTCATTTTTCATTTATGTTTTTCATAAGTTCTCATTGTCTTTTTTTTGGAAGAATTTTAAAAATCTCCTTGTTTAATATTATTTGAATTATATTATGTTAGGGAACGGATGCAATTGAAGGCATTACATTGGAGATTGAAAATGACCTGTACTTGAGTGCAGGCACTTTCTAAAAATGAGTAATTTAAGATTTCTCAGATCAAACCTCTTAAAATAAAGACAAGACTTGTGCATCTTCCTGATGGGCTGGATTCACTTTCTAATAAACTAAGGTATCTTTGTTGGGAAAGTTATCCTTTGGAGTCTCTACCATTGGTTTTTGTCCAGAAAAACTTGTTGAATCCATTTGAACGGAAGCAAGATAAAAAAACGATGGGATGGTGTACAGGTAATTATTCTCTTTGACCTTTTTTTTTTTTTTTACACAATAAACAATCTCTCTCAGTACAGTTTCTAAATAGAAGAAACAAATTATTTTTGTTTGAAATTTTAAACCGATCATCCGCTTTTCTCCTCATTAAATATATGTCACTTATTATCTTTCCGTAATAACTTCTACTCATTATCTTTCATGTACTTTCTTTATAAATAGAGTATGATTGGAAAACACATATATTTTAGACACTTATTATTTTTAATCAAATTTAATCCATATTTTGAAAGTTGTTTTTTATAATAAGCGAGGAAGGGACTATATACTAATTTATGTTTCAATTTTCAATCTATTCTAATTAAAATGGCTTTTTTTCAGTAACTTTTCTGTTTTAATTGTGACAGGATCTTACGAATTTAAAGGTATAAATCTCACTTTTTGCCGACAATTAAAGGAATTGCCTGATTTCCCCATGGCACAAAATCTTGAAACAATAGACCTCACACATTGTCAAATTTGCGTAAAATTCATCGTCTCCGTCTGTCTTATCTCTCCCCAAACTTGTTTCTTGAATCTAAGAACGTGCGAAAGACTAGAGAATCTTGATGGGGATAACCACTTGAAATCTCTCAAGGATCTCACGCTGACTGGCTGTGGTAGTCTCAAGGAACTCTTGTTGTCATCAGAAGAAATGAGAAGTTTAAGTTTAGTTGGTACTGGTATCGAAACCTTGAACTTGCCAGTTGGACGGTTCAATAAACTTGAAGAGCTATATCTCGGTTTGCCTCTCAGGAGCTTTCAAATAAATGAGCTACGCAGCTTGACATCTCTTAGAATATTCTCTCTTATTGACATTGAAGAAGGAATTGACAAATCACAATTACTCATTCTGTTTGACGCCTGGCGTTCTTTAGAACAATTGAGTTTGAAAGACTGTACGGTTTCCGAGATCCCTGACAATATCAGTGGGCTGTCATTGTTGAAAATTTTATCACTACGAGGATGCACCATAAAGAGTTTTCCCAATAGCATCAAGTACCTTCCAGAGCTGAAAGACATTGATTTGGGTGAATGCTGGAGGCTTAGGTCCTTACCAGAACTTCCACCTTCCATTACTCATTTTTATGTAGACGAATGCACATCACTGGAGACCATCGATTTCAAGGTACAATCTTTGAGCACAATAAAGAGAAGAGTTCATGGGGACTGGATAGATGTGATGTGCCAGAATTATTCATTTCACACTGATGCGAGCAATATATAACAATTACTCTTGTGAGGTTAAAGCTTGTTACCCAGGAAGCACAATTCCAAGGGGCATCAATATTCTCTGACCACGGAGAGGGCCATTACTATTGAGCTTGCACCAGCTTCTTCTGATCATTTGTTAGGTATTGTTTCTTGTTGTATTCTTCTCCGTTGGACCTCAGGGATATCTTAGCAATCGTTTGCAGAAAATTCCACTGTGAAGATGACGAGATCAATTACAAGGATGAGAAGGTATTCCCTCGTATCTATAAGTTAAATACAGATAATGTTTTTGTATGGTATGATCCAATGGAACGCATATTAAAGGAAACCCAAAGACGGCCATTTGATGAGGGCACCACTTATAAGTTTACTTGTGAATTCTTCATAGGAAATTACTTTCATTCTCGTGTGGTCCGATATGATCACTTGATAAAAGGATGCGGAATTTGGCCAGTATATGCATCAGAACTACAAGCGATAGCTCAACAAATGGGATTAAAGCTGGAGAAGGGTACAGAACCAGAGATGCCAGAATCATTCAACATTATTCAAAGATTCTGGAACTTGAGGTGGATGCCCAGCTTCCTGAGAACCAAGAGCACCGAAATGAGCCCACAGATCCAGAGGTAACACA
>NW_021634399.1:0-70492 GCF_004799145.2 Neltuma alba | reverse complement strand
GTATTGTTCAGATAAAGGCTTATGACTCTATGGTGTGGAGCTGTCACACTCTACAAGCCTCCCAAGTGCAGCAATCAGAGAAGGTTTTGGTTATTCCAAGAACGAAGAGAATAGCCATTTGGGTAATTGAAAGCTTCTTTCAATTTCAGAAGAGCTTCCCTCTCTTCTTTCAAGCACCCCCTCAGCTTCTCCATTAAACCCTAATAATATGAATATGATTATGGCCATCATCCACCACACCTCTTCTCTCACTGAATACCCCATTTTCCTCAATGCATGTCTTAAACTGCGTCCTGCGTTCATCTATATATAGAGGCCCTTTCTTTGCCTGGACGACTCAAATTGGGCACTGTGTGTTCCAAAAGTAAAATTGTCTTATCTGTGGAAAATGGAAGACAGGCAAATAGAAAGCTCCACTTCAGATCTGACATAGACTTGCTCATTTAGTCTGAAAATTAGAATAAAGGATTAAGATTCCTTCCCCGAACTACACGATTACATTGGACTTGAACTCTCTCAATTCACAATCTTGACAGTTGCTAATGACAATGTGCACCACACAAATTGTTACATTCTTATCTGCGTGTGCTCTTTGGCATTTCGATCTGCAACGTATCAAAGGGGATCTTAAGGAGTGCGCATGCCTTGCAATAATTTCAATTGTGAGGATTATTCAAAAATCAGTCTGAATGATCAGTTTTTCCCCCAAACAAAAATCACAATCAAAGTTCCAGAAACTATCAGTGTTAGCTAATTTTATTTTTTTTTAAAGCACCGACATGGACTTAGAATCGTTTAGTCTGAAAAGTCAGGAAGAGGTTAAAACTCCCTCCCCAAAATGCACGGTAGGCTTAAGCTCTCATTTTCTGATGCTGACAACAAACTTTGTATATTCTTACCATGGCTCATAAAAATCAGTGCATGTGCCTTGACTTTCTGCACAATCTACCAAACAGTGCACATCAAATTGAGGGAAAGTTAGGGCCATGACTGACCAATCTATCCAATATTTCACGTCCTGGATGGCTAAATATCTGTACACATTCACACTAATTACTAACCAGGCCTATCAACACGAATAATACTACCTCCGGTCCTTAATATAAGAATTAGTTGACTAATTTAAGTAGATTAAGAGAATTAGTTAAGTTAATTATTTATAATAAATAGGTATTGTCTTACTGATCAAGTGTATTAGTTAGAACTACTATTATTACAATAACTATCTTAGGAAAATAAATAAATAAATATGAGATACAAAGTAGATTAGGGGCTATATTTAGGACCAAAATAAAAATCAAACGAGTTTTTATATGAAGGACCGGAGGTAGTACTTACCTCAAACAAGTTGTGAGAGGACCTTAACGTAGTTTCCTTGTTGAATGAGTCATATGATTATGACAAACGATGAAGTTGCTGACGAGTAGAGAGGACGTGAATGGCATAAATCTCATTCGTGTCATTTCTTCAATTAAAGAAACTAGAATTTTGTTTCATAAGTGAGCTTGTTCAACGTTGTTAACAACTAATATATATACACACACGCGCCTATATTTTTCGTGCATGCGTGATTCTTTGATGTCTCTGTATAAATTTTGAGATATATCTTCACACAAAGTATAAATATGCAGTTTCATTTGCAGTTAAGTATTGTTTTGGATTTGATTGTTGTAAGCTTTTGTCTCAAGTTTCAATGGATCAACCCCATACAAGAAGTATTCTCTCAAGTGCTCCCCTTCCTAACTGACACAGACTTAATTGGAGTCGTTTAGTGAGAAAGATCAGAAAAAGATGAAGGATCGTTGCCCCCGAAATACACGATTGGGCTTGACGTAACCTCTCGACGACTTATGATTGATCCTGACAGTTGCCAACAATGTTCACCACACAAATATATAAGCTTTATATTCTTATCGCAAACTATTCAAAATCTCAGTGCTTGTGCTTTTGACATTTCTCCACAATCAAACAAACTACGCCCCATCAAAGGGAATTTGGAAAGCCAGACTGTCTATGGTAGACTAAGGTCTAAGGGTTATGGGATCACAATAGTGGCTCCCAAACTAACTTCACTGGAAAAAAACTGAAAAAAATAACTTCATGCTTAAAATATATGTTTGGATTGGCTGCGGAAGTAAATGGAGGTACATTTAAAAGTAATTTTTTTCCCAAAAATTCTAACCTATTGCTTTTGGCTTCTACGTACATCGCACGGTTGGATAAATGCGGCTTATATGATGGGAGTGAGAGAGGAGAGAAATTGCTTTATGCGCGAGTTACTTTTTTTACTAAAATTTATGTCATTTTCAATCATTTTTCATCTAAACTTAATGTTTTATTAATTATCTAAACAAGTTTTTGCTTCTTAATTTGACTCTTTTACAAAAACCTATCCAAACATAAATCACATTACATTACCTGACTTTTTTTTAATCTGATTTTTACAAAAGTCATATTGGAAAAAAAGTAACTTCTCTCACCTTTAATCCAAACACTTTAAGATTGCTCTGCAGAAAGTAAACTATATGCCTAAACTCTAAAGTTTATTTCTATACTTTCATCTTTGTTTGGCACTAAAATTGACTCCTACGCATTCAGTTAGGGTTAATTATTTCTACTATTTTTATTTTTCGGTCTTGTTCATTGGTTTTAGACTCTTTGTTTATTCTTGACTTTATATTAAATCATGCACCGTTGTTTTTAAAGATTTACAGTATTTTTCAAAGAGTTCTTTTTTGCTTTAACAAAAAAAAAAAAAAAAAAGAGTTCTTTTTTGCTACCTGCGATTCCTTGGTGTATGAGTCTGAGATATGGCATGATTATGCACACAAAACACTTCTATATATTTTAAAGAATTTTTATGTTAATTGTCGTGTTTTATATATAAAGTTTAATTAGGCTATAGCAAAAGTTACGTACGTTCTATAATATTACAATTTAAGTGTTTTTGAACAAGAATCAAATCTTTTAATTTACTATTCCCGAGTCGCTGTAAATCTTAATCTTGATTATTTATATAAATTCCGAAATGTAACGTTATGCTATATATATATATAATTAACTAAAATCAGATTCTGCTTGCCTAAATAATTTGGAGCTAACCTTTTACTATTATACTTATTGATATTGATGCATATATAATGAGAGTCCCCTGCTCAGCTTGTCTCTCTCAAGGTGTAGGCATTTACAAGAGCATATTATAAATGAAAATTGATCAGATTATAATTTAGGGGGAAATTAAAAAGTCATTTTTTTTCCTTTAATATCTTAATTAACTCCCATACAAGTACTCAGCAAGTAAAAGGAAAGGGAAAAAAGTATTCATTATTTCACATAAACTGATAACGGTAATCATCCACAGCAAAATTCCAGGACCCAGCAGCAGCATATCGCAGCAACACTGCACAGAAAAACAACGTAAATTAATTATCAAACAAAACACACCAATTAATTGACCTCTATATATATATATATTCTATAATCTAATAAGAAAGTACATGTGTCGGAGTAGATAGATGTTGCGAGAGACGAGAAAGTGAAGAGAGAGAAACCCACAATCAGAACCCTTCACCCTTACTTTTGGTCTCAGCTGTGACTTTATGATGAATCTTGGACACCTTGCACGGGGGTGGGGTATCCAGGTGGTGGTGTTTGGTGGTGGTGATAAGGCTGACCTGGTGGAGGATAAGCCATCACTGGTGTCGATGGAGGATAAGCCTCTGCATGTACAGAATCATATCATCCAATCTGACACATATCAAATAAAAAGAATAACACAGCAACAAACTGATTAATTAAGCTGAATAATTCTACAAAAACCTGAAACTTGGTTGTGTTGACTCATAAAATCTGCTGCAGGTTATTCGCTGGACTGAGAAAGAAGGAGAAAAGAGAAGGGTGATTATATATATATATATATATATATATATATATAGTCTCAATGGAGATGAGAAGAACGAACAAATGGAGAATAAACCAAGGGGTGATTGCTTATAATTTTATTTGCAGATAATTTTTATGAAAGGGTCCCACGCGGATATTGGGCTGAGAATTTGAGGTTGTAAAGAGAACTTGCAGAAAGCCGAGAAAGAAACAACGGGAAAAGATCAGATATTTAAGCCTGACATAATCAACCGCGTTCACACCTGCTCAGAAACTCAGTTTTAGGTGGCGTTAGGCAAAGCAATGAGCTAGTTTCATCATAAAGTTAGAAATAATATAGCTCTAATAGTTGCTAATGATGATGTTATATGGGATCTGTTTGCTCAAGATATATAATTGATATATTTATGTTTGATTTGTTTAATCAACATTAATTAATCACAACCTGTTTAGACGAGAACATGGTATATATGTTAACTGAATTAACCTAATCTGATTCTATGTGGTCTCGCAGGTTGATGCTTTCCATGATTCTAGTTCTGCAAACCACAGAAATTTCAAATCCTATGCTCTTAGACAGAGGAAACACCTAACCAGATATTTAATCAATTGTAGTGAGTTGAAATTGATGAAAAAAGCTAATCATACTTTTCTTTTTTTGGTACAGACGAGGGCTCAGCCCAAAAGAAAAACTAACTCAAAGAGGGATTGAATCCCAAACTATCTGTGCACAAGGCCCCTCAGATCATCTGGGCTAACATCAAAATAGGAGGAAGTAGAGATGCCCCACCTTTTTTTTTTTTTTTTTGCTAATCATACTATTATGAGATATGTCTATACATATGTATACATACATACATATATATATATATATATATAACGTGTGTTTTTTGCTCAAAAAAATATATGGCGTGTGTTTGTGTGGCGCGGTGCGGCGATGGCGTTGTTTTGGGACAAATGGGCTAAAATAAAACTCAACTACAAATTGGGATTGGGCCCATGGAACAGAAAATAGATAGTTGCGGCCCAAGCCCATCAAAGTTGTCGACAAATCCTTTTATCCTGTTATCTGATCCTCTCACAACTGCTAACCCCCAACTGTAAACTGAAAATTTTATATTAAATTGGGAAAATCACTAACAGGTCCAGAAGGCAATTTATTACTCTGAAATCCCACGAAATGTCAAAATCACTGACAGGTCCCAAGGGACCTCAGAGTAATATTTTCGTTTTGTAAAATAACATTACTGCCCCTCATATTCCAGATTCACATTTGCTCTGTCATTACGATTTACAACCTCAGCAGCGACTATTAACAACTTAATGAGAGGGCGTTAACAACCCTAGCAGTATCCGTTAACAACTTACTTTATAGAATTATATAACCTCTACATAAGAGTAAATTATAACCAAATAATATAATACAACAACTTTAACACTAAAATGGAAAGTTTTTGATATCATTAAGAATTTTAACTAGATCCAATAGGATTATAGTAATATTTTAATGCGAATATCCATTTACAATCTCAACAGCGATTATTAACAACCGAATGAGAGGGCATTAACAACCTAAGCAGTAGCCGTTAACAACTTACTTTATAGAATTATATAACCTCCGCATAAGAGTAAATTATAACCAAATAGTATAATACAACAACTTTAATACTAAAATGGGAAGCTTTTTGATATCATTAAGAATTTTAACTAAACCCAATAGGATTATAGCAACATTTTAATGCGAAGATCCATTTACAACCTCAATGGTGAGTATTAATAACCCAAAGAGAGCTGTTGACAATCTAGGCAGTATCTATTAACAATTGACTTTATAGGATAATATAACCTCTAACAACTATATAAGATTAACTTTAAGACTATTTAGTTATAGTTTAGTTAGTTATAGTTAGAAGTTATATTATCCGATAAAGTTAATTGTTAACAGATACTGCTAAGGTTGTTAACAATTCTCCTTAGGTTATTAATACTTACTGTTGAGGTTGTAAATGGATTTTCGCATTAAAATGTTGCTATAATCCTATTGGGTTTGGTTAAAATTCTTAATGATATCAAAAAGCTTCCCATTTTAGTGTTAAAGTTGTTGTATTATACTATTTGGTTATAATTTACTCTTACGCGGAGGTTATATAATTCTATAGAGTAAGTTGTTAACGGATACTGCTTAGGTTGTTAATACCTTCTCATTCGGTTGTTAATAGTCGCTATTGAAGTTGTAAATGAATCTTCGCATTAAAATATTACTATAATCCTATTGGATTTAGTTAAAATTCTTAATGATATAAAAAAGCTTTCCATTTTAGTATTAAAGTTGTTGTATTATACTATTTGGTTATAATTTACTCTTATGCGGAGGTTATATAATTCTATAAAGTAAGTTGTTAACGGCTACTGCTTAGGTTGTTAATGCCCTCTCATTCGGTTGTTAATAATCGCTGTTGAGATTGTAAATGGATATTCGCATTAAAATATTACTATAATCCTATTGGATCTAGTTAAAATTCTTAATGATATCAAAAAGCTTCCCATTTTAGTGTTAAAATTGTTGTATTATATTATTTGGTTATAATTTACTCTTATGTAGAGGTTATATAATTCTATAAAGTAAGTTGTTAACGGATACTGATAAGGTTGTTAACGCCCTTTCATTAGGTTGTTAATAGTCGCTGCTAAGGTTGTAAATCGTAATGACAGAGCAAATGTGAATCTGAAATATGAGGGGCAGTAATGTCATTTTACAAAACGAAAATATTACTCTGAGGTCCCTTGGGACCTATCAGTGATTTTGACATTTCGTGGGACCTCAGAGTAATAAATTGCCTTCTGTGGGACCTGTTAGTAATTTTTCCTATTAAATTTAGCAAATGTAGAGACTTTTTAGCCCAAAATAAAATTAATTATGTATATTCGTGAATTTTATATTAATATTATATCTGACCTGACCGTTTTTTTTTTTTTTGCTGCCAGCAGTGGATCTGATCTGATGAGTCCGCTGAAAAATGCGTCAATATATATATATTTCACCTGAGAATTAGTTATGTGAATTTTTTAACAAGAATGATATTTAAAGAAAATAACATAAAATTTGAGAAAATAAATTAATTATTTTTTAAAAAAGACAACTTGCATCAATAAATAATAGATAAACAGTGAATTAATAATAGTCATCCATTCTATTTCTATTTATATACATGATATATTAATGTGGGAAATGACATTTCCAAGTGTGGGGGCAGAATAAAGATGCTAATGCACATGGGAATGGAAACATGTAAAATTTGTTGGAGATTTTAAAATTAATGGACGATAAAGATATATGGGTGCATATTATTATTGATGTGTTATGGCTACGTTTTATTTTTGACCCCAGGCATGTGATGTGGCTATAATTTTTTTTTTTAAAAAAGAACAGCCCTAAACAAATATAGCGACTAAACATATGATTACCTCAAGAAACTTCAAAAGATCATCACAGTGTCGTACTTAGATTTATTTTACGTCACACATACATGTGCCACGATTTTGAAACGTCCTAATACGTACATAGCGAGCGACTAAACATTATTACCTCCGGAAACTTAAGGAAAAAATAAATAAATAAATCTTCATTTCAGTCTTCACCCTTTCAGTGATACTTCCAGTTCCAGAAATGGCCAGAATAGGAGAGCTGCCGAATGCATTTTTCACTTGAGATATTTTATTTATAATTAATTCACACATATTCATAAAAAATTAAAATATTAAATTTGTCATAAAATTTAAGTAAATTATAATATTATTTTTATTAATTACACTAAACTCTGGCATTATATTAATTATATTCTCCGTCTTACTACATTTTTTTTTTGCCCGTGACCAGCCTTACTAAATTTATAGGGAATTACTATTAGATCTTAAAGAAGATATTTAATCATCCAGAACCTTATTGACTACCAAAAAACATACAATGATAGTAAGTTTTAATACTAGAAAGGATAACAGGTTTATGTTATTCATTAAGACTTGCTAGTAATTCTCCCAATCTACAGATTTAAACATATATTGAAAAAATATTTGATATTTCTTAAAACTATTCAATTACTTGTAATGCTAAAACTGCTAGTAATACTCTTTTTATTTTAAATATAAAACTTATTTTATTCTTAAATATAAAACCTATTTTATAACGTAATAATAGGAAGATACCCTGCTATAAGTTGGAGAGGGAGTATTTATTGCCAAACTTTCCATATTGACCGTATTTGATTACTCACAATTCCCAAAAACCTGCACTTTCCCTTTCACCATAATTGAGACGGGCAACTCTATGTGATGCTGAAATTTCACAGACAAAGCTCATCAAAATCCTGAAGCTCATCCAACCCACTTCTATAAATATGAATATCAGTAAAATTAAAGATATTAAAAAAAAAACAAATATTATTACTATTATGAGAAAAATGGAATCATGCAGCTGCGTGCTAGCTTTATTCGTTAGGGGTCCACCAAATGAATGCAATATCTCATGCAGTCACTTGTCCAAACCTAACGGTCAAATTTATTTATTTTGCCTCTGGTTGGGAATAATAGTTATAAGTCATGTATATATAATAATAAAGCCAGGGTTTTGGAGTATCCTAAGCACACGAAGTAAGGTATGTTTCCAATACAAGAAAAAATGATCTCTCTCTCTCTCATAAGTAAAAAGAAAGGAACTGTTCATCAGCAGCGATAGGGAAGATGATAATGAAGAAGAAGAAAGAACCTCATTCTTCATTATTTATCAACGTCTCCTTCTCTCTCTCCTTATCTCCCTATCTCACTGACACAGAGATAGAGAGAGAAAGAAAAAGAAGGGTTGAAATATTCAAAGGGTCGGTTGTATGTATGTGCTTGTATTGTGGAGGTGGTGATGAAACGAAAGAGATTCTCATGAAAAGAGAAACAAAGACAGATAAAGATATATACTTGGAATAATATTATATATATAAGATCATAGAGACTTAATATATATATGTGTAGAATAAGGAATAATGAAGAATGACAATAATAGTAAGAACTTTAGCTTTAAGTTGAAATGGAGAAAAAGAGAGAGGAAAAAAGAAACTGTTTCCACAAGTCAAGATGCAAAAGGTTTGCCCTTAAAAGTGGGACAAAGCACAAATACACATGATCCCCCCGTAATATCCTTATCCCACTAGCAATTTATACTTTTCATTTACAATTACAAATTAAGCAATGTTGTGAGATTCTAATTAGACACCCTACTTTGATTTATTTTGCCGACAAATCACATCTTAAACAATACCAAACACTTTCAAAAGTTTGTAAGAGTTTAATTGTAGCTGAAAACTCGCTAAAAATCATCATAATATCATGTATACTAATTAAAATTATCATCAAAGTGGAATTAATTCCTTCAATTAATGATTAGTGACCATTTTAATCTTAAAACATTAAATAAAAATTTCATGGAATAAAGCTGCAGGAGGAACCAAATGTGCAAACATTAATTTCATAAATTTAAAATTGATATTGATATGATCAAAGATATTTCTTTGTGTCAGAATTATTGTTTAAATTAAAGTAGCTAGAATATCAATCATGGAGGTAGAATGAAAAGGAACGGTGAAGAAAGTCGGAGGAAGAAGAGAGTGTGGGATCAATCTAGCAACTTCTTATCTACTCATCTTTCCATTTGACTATTCCTTTTAATTATTCTCTCTTTTTTAATGAAACTTCATGATTTAAATTAACTTTAACCCTCTCTCAATTCTCAAATATATACTTGGCTGATTAATTTGGTTTTGAATGTTCTCTCATAAATTTAATTCATTAATGTACAGGGCCGCCATGCCCGAATAATTATATAGTTTTCCTTTCCAAATCGTGAACTTGAATACATACTTGTCCCCTCCTCCTCATTATTCTTATATTTGTGGCAATAATTATATGTAATACCACCATGATTATAAGATTCATATGTGTGTGTGTATCAGTCCAAAAAAGTGTTTGTACAAAATAATAATAAATTCATAGTCAAGTCCCATTCATTTGCATCACTTAATAATTTTTTTTTTTATACAAATCACTCATAATTATATAAACCAAAGTAATACTCCCAACCATTAATGCCAAATTAAATTTGGAGTAGAATTGGTTAATTACTATTAATTATTAAAAATATCATTGTCACAAATGGCTGCCTTGATTGATTTTGTGACTCTACCTTAATTAATTCACTCTGCGTTGGTGCCTCCCTTCATGTGGATGCACCTAGACAACTACTTAGTTTACAGTCAACTTATTTTTAATCGATATTAAAATATTACCATCCTTGTTATACTTGCTGATGCAATAGTAATGCTTCAGTGACATATATACATATATATGTATCTATATATTATACCATTAATTAAGCTTCCTTAAATGGTCCATTTCGTGTTTATTAATCTATCTGTATGTAAAAGCACAGGTAGCAGAATCATGATTTAGGTGGAATTGCCGTCCTAATTTTTTGTAGCTTGCGTTTTTTTATTGTTTAGTTACCTTTTGTACGCTGTCTTCAGTCTTCACTGGCATCATAATTTGCCCAAAAAAAAAAAAGAATTCTTTATATTATATACGAAATCAGAGATCAGCTTCATCATGCATATAAAAGTGAAAAATTTGAGCATGACCCATTATGTGAAATGATTTTTCCTTTGAAAAAAATAGAAAATTGGATACAAAATGTTTGTGATAGATCAAATCCAATTACATATGTATATGAATTATTTGAGCCATAATTAGGCATAATTAAGTAACTCAAGTGTTTGTCATTTTGCCTCCTTAAAGCAAGCTACAATGTCTATAATAAAATTGAATATGTAAGAACAAATATAAAGTGCTAATGAAGTAACCAGCCAAGAGGGGAAAAAAATAAAGTTGATGCATGCAAGCAACATCTCACTGTGTCTGTTCTTTTTCTTTTTGTTAAAAAAATTTTTTTAAGAAAAAGGGGTGACATTGGAATGTGCAGTAAATTGAGATATAATTGCAGTGTTAGCTCGCTGATGCCTTTGTCCTTGTGCCTCCCATATGATATATATCAATGATAATCATAATAAAAGCATATGAAATCAAATAACTTTTCATGAAAGCTACATCTCCTGATTTCCGTTTGGGTGTGATCATAATGTCCATCTATTTTAAGTTCCTAATTAATCCCTTTTCTTCATTTGTCTCCAACAACATTTGTGTCTCTAATTAAATGATTTAAATCCCACCCTACAATATTCAGAAGCTGCTTCTGGGGCATTTAAAGTCATTGATTTCCCTTTATTAATTGCTTTTTTTAAATCTCTGAGGATGATTCAGCGGATCTTAGGCACACCAATGTGTTTCTTAAATGTTTTAAAATTATTTAATGGTAATTACTATTATTTGCCCATCTTCTGTTTCACTTTCACCTGTACGTAATTACCCTTTAGTAATTGAGTTTGTTTGTTTAAATATGGTTGGTCACATAAGGTTGAGATTTTGAACTATTTCTTATCAAACAATACAAATGAATGAGAACAAATTCACTTGACCTTCAAATGTGTAAGTCTACATGATATGACATTTTTTTCAAAATATAAACGTTTCTTTTAGTTAGTTAGGTCTTTAGTTTTTTTGTTTTTTTGACAAATAAGTCGTCCATGCTTTGCATTGAGTTATCTCAGATTTTGTGGACATATTCCATGCACCTTCGCTGTGCACTGAAATTATGAATTAAGGAATTTAAGAGGTTTAATTTATGATAAAAACACATACTTTTAATATGTTTTATTTGATGTTGATGAGGTATGTTGACAGGTGTCATGTGATTTTTCTAAGTAAAAATGGATTAAAAAAAGTGAATTAATAAAATTTCGACCGTGTGATGTGTTTGAATGATTCAGGTAGAACACCTGAATTTGCTGCCGATTCAGATGAGAGTTGTTGAAGAATGGGAATTTCATGGATCATAAACCCGCTTGAAAAGAAACAAAAAATAATAATTTATTTCAAGAATAGCTAATTTATAAATTAATCTTGGAGTAAAAGGGAGTCACGTAAAATATCTAGTTACGATCTGACGGCTGAGATCTTCTTAAGACCGTCCCGTAGGGTAAGGTGTCTGGACCAGCAAACAGCTTGTCCGATTAGGAGAAAAGTAGGATGACACGTGGCATGAAACAGTTGGAGGCAAAAGGCCACAAGCAACGTTTCTTTCTTCCTCTTTTTTTTTTTGGTTTGGGGTTTGTTTGGTTAGTTGGTTTTTTGGGTTAAGGGCAACAAGCAACGTTTCCTCACGCCAGGAGCATGACTTAACCTGTTCCTCAAAAGCAAGAAAGAGTTGCGAATCAAAAGGACAACGGCATGCTGGGCCGGGCCCACACTCAATAACATTGACATCCACCCCCAGCCGCGCGGGTCCCACTGAGGCTCCCCTCCAATCCACGCTGGCAGTTCGCACGTGCCCGCCAGCACTAAAACTGTGCGTGCGTCCTACCACAGTTGTTCCCCACATCCCTATCACACACGTGTTTGCCCCCCGCGGGCCCCACCGCCATCACATTGCTCTTGGACCAGAAGCGCAAAATAAAAGAAAGAAAAGTAATAGCATGAGAGAAAAAATAGGCGTCGTCTTGGACTCTAGCTAACTAGCCGTGCTTTTGCTTACACATGCTGCGACTTCCTTGGCAGATTTTTTTTTTTTTTTAAACTATTTATCGGGACGTTAGAGGTTAAAAGAGAAAAAACGAAAGAGGTAATGTACGGTTACGACATGGGCATTGTAATGACGAAATCACCCCTGAGGGTTGGCGGGAATTACGGCATGATCAAATCTGTGCTGCGGCAGCCTGTGGGTTCCGGAAATAAAAGTGAGGTAGGAATCTCTCTGGCTCAGTATATTTAATTATTTAATTTTCTTTTTATCATTTAAAGGTTTGTGAGAAAATATATTTAAGCCAGTGTTTTAGTTTACCGAGACAACCCTAATTCCTAAATAAACCCCACCATATAGCCAGTTTCGGCACCTCAGTGGCATGCCTTTTGGTTCATTCCTCTCCTCTCTCTCTCTCTCTCTCTCAATTTCTCTCTCCCTATATCTCTCCCCCTCTCTCAACCAAGACTCTAAATAAGAACCACACTCCAAAAAAACGCATAGAAGAAGAATTGGAGACAGCCCAAGACAAAGAAGCGAAACCGCAAGAATAGTGCCTGCAGAGAGAAATCTCCATCTCCATCATCCTCCTTTCATGGCCGTTGAAGCTCGCCATCTCCATGTCTTCCCTTCCCAACTCATTGCCAGTCGGTACGTAACGCTTTTCCTCTCATCCTTTTTATCTTCTTGTATCTTCTGCCTCCGTTTTCTCCCCTTTAATGTTGGGGTTGATTTGCATGAAATTTTCAGGGAGATGTTGAATCCTATTGAAGCAAATGTCAATCCCATTAGTGCCCAGATGGGTTACTCCTCTGTTCTGCCATTATCCGGCACCACCACTGCCACGGAGACGCCTCTCGCGGCGGCTGCAGCTTACAATTCTTTGATCGTCGATTCCGTTCCTCAGAAAAACACAATGAAATCTGAAAGCGGCCTCACCACCTATAACGTCCCCGTTCGAAGAAAGCGATCAAGGGATTCGATCAATTACCCTCTTCTTTCCTACCCAGTCTCTACTCAGACTCATAAGAATTGTGGCTTCTTCTCGTTTCTTGGCGAAGACATTTCTCTGCAGATTCATCAACACAACTTGATATCGACCGCCTCATTTCCCAGCACGTGAGTATATCTAACCGTTATAAAATGGAACTATATTACTCATGGATTTCTTTTATTTTTTTCAATGTGTGATTCTGATCCGTTTCCGTTACAGATGGAGAAAGTGAGGATGGAATTGGAGGAGAAACGGAAGAGGCAGGCGAGGAGGATAATAGATTAGTACACTTTAATCTATTAACCCTTGTGTTGTTTGTCAAAAGCCAAGATGGAAAGGTGCCTGAAATGTTCAAGTGGCTAAGTTCTAGAACTAGCAAGTCATATTGATGAAGAAGAAAGGTAGGCATTGTTTTATTGTTTGCTTCATTTAGAGTGCAGTTGCGGATTGTGAGGGACGTCAGTTGGAAGGAAGGGATAAATGAAAGGTTCTCTGTTTCAAGCCTCAGGTTTGTGTTGGAGCAAGAAATGGTTAGGACTTTGAGGTTGGAGTGGTTGGCAAGCGACGAGAGTGAAAATGAGCCACTAAAATTGTCGTCGGTAAGAAAAATTCCTGATAGAAACCACATAGTATGAAAGAGTGAGGAAGGAAACGTTCCCTCAAAACGATTTCAACGAAGACAAAGCCAAGTAGGGACGTTAAATTGCCAAAACACGCAGGAGGTTGCCCCTCAAATTCATTATAGCCCAGATCCAATATTGAAAGATTCTTCAAATTGCATAAGCCTCCTGCAACATATACCATTGTTCTTCGTTAAATTTATTTCGTCAGAACAATGTATTTAAATTAATATTGGGCCCCAGGAAAAAAGCCTGAACATTGAGCCCAAAGATGTAAGTGAAAATAAACAAAATATAGAGAATGCATAAGGAAAAATAAGAAATATAAAGTCACTTCCATTTATTAGTTTTAGCCTGTCCATGTGTGTAAATACGGCTTGATCTTATTATTATTATTTTCTCAATTGTTATTTGTTTTGACTACATTATTTTAAACTACTACTCCTTGGGGGAGAGCGAGCTGCCGCATGCAGGTTAAGAGATGGATTGGAAATCGGTTTCATTGAACAGTCGACTCAATTTGCACGAACAAGGAAAGTTTGACTGTTTAATTAAAATAAAAAAATTTTATCAGCAAATTTTCTTTCCGTGGCAGATGCTATAAAAACGATCCAGTCAAGTTGTTCCCGTTTAATGTCAATGCGGTGAGGGAAGTAAGAGACGTAATAGATTCTGGAATACTGCCCCTCCAAGTAATTATCATCAAGCGACGGTGCCTTCAGATTACGTGAATGAGAAAGGTCTGCCAAATGCCAAATGGAAATGTGTGCGTTAAGCCCCAGCTCCTTCAAATTAATTTGTGTGTGTGTGTTGTTAAAATTTATTGATAATGACTCTGCTAGGTAAGAAAACGTCATCTTATCTCTTACTTTTGACCTTTCATTCAATTCTCTCAATTAAATAAAGGCACATAAATTGTTCAGTTGAGATGATTATATGGCAAAGGTAAATAATTTGACTTCCCAACAAAATCAAGGGAAAAAAAGAAGAAGGAAACTTTCATATATTTAATGGAAAAACTTTGTCTATATATTTCTTTTAGCTTTTTTTTTTTTTTAAAATCATGGCCCAATCTTTTCTCTAAAAATATATATACTTTTGATGCACGTCTTAGTAGCTACATATATCACTCAAAATATAGTATGATATAGAAGACAAAGATTTAGCACCGAAATATGGGAATTCTGTGAGCATATTATCTTGTAACCAACACTTCCAAGTTCACCAGCCTGATATCGCCAAACAGCTCTGTGCCACAAACAACATGTGATTAGTTACTATGAATTAGTGGGTATAAAGAATTATAAAAAATAATTCGTCTAGTTAATATCATCATCCTCTTCATAATTTAACATGAAGTGAAAGTTTGATAATGTAGTGTATATTAAGCTTGTTTTGGGCCCCTCTATATCCAAGAAAATGTCCTGTTTAGTAATTTATTTTTTAAAAAGAATATTTAAAAACCGAATCAAAACGTTTAGCATCTCAAACATTTCCAACAATATCTTACTTGAATATATTTTTTAAAAATGAGTAATAAAACTTTTTGGTACTCAAATTTAACTTGTCTCTGTTATCAATTTGGTCTGTGAAGTTTAATTTTTATCACTCAAGTTCCTAAATAAAGTTTCATACGCAATTTTACTCCCTCTGATGCTATCTATAAGATATAAATAATTAAATTATGTAGATTATATAGTTTGTTAAAATTGCTTAAAGGTAATAAATTTGTAAAAATGTATTTTTTTTCCAAAAATAATATCCATATCTATCGAGAGAAATGGTGAATGGAGGAAGAAAAAGGTAAGTATGAGAGAGAATAAATGAAGTGATATGACATATAATTATTGGGAGAAAATATAAAAAATTGGTTCAAATTTCATAAATAAAGCAAAGTGAGGGTTATCATCCTTGAATTAGTAGTTAGAGATAGCACATGTGCGTCTAGGATTATATATCTTCAAACCATAATGACTAATTTTGTATGATTATGAAACTTTAGGGACTTGATGTATAACAATTAATTAAATTTCATGCACCAAATCAATAAATGAAGCAAATTTGAGGGACGGAAAGTGTCATTATTCCAATAAGAAATTATCCACAAATATTTAGCTATAACTAGAATGGACTCTTACCCCAGCAAATCAATGGCCTAAAAGAGGAAACTGACAAAAAAGAACGAGATAAAAGACAATGAATGATATGATCATAATCATTTTTAACTAATTTTTAACAGTAACTGATGTGCTTTTACATCTTCAAAAATCACAGCTCGAAATGCTTATAAAAATGTCGGTCTTAATTAACAATGTATGTCTATGTACTGTGTGTGTGTGGGTATATATGTGTATGCATGAATGATAGAATAGTTAAAAGAAAGAGGGCGACCTGTCAAGTTATTCCAATCCAGATATAGCTCTTGAAGCTGGATGAAGGGGAGAAACAAAGAAGCATTGAGTGACCATTTGATGTGTCTCAACTCATGAGGTCTTGTATCGTTCAGATAAAGGCTTATGACTCTATGAGTGGAGTTGTCACACTGTACAGACTCCCAAGTGCAGCAATCTGCAGAGAAGGTTTGGTTATTCCAAGAAGGAAGAGAAGAGCCATTTGGATAATTGAAAGCTTCTTTCAATTTCAGAAGAGCGTCTCTCTCTTCTTTCAAGCACCCCTTAGCTTCTCTATTAAACCCTGATAATATGAATATGATTATGGCCATCACCCACCACACCTCTTCTCTCACTGAATACCCCATTTTTCTCAATGCATGTCTTCAACTGCGTGCTCTTCATCTATATATAGAGGCCCTTTCTTTGCCTGCAAGACTCAGATTGGGCAGAGGCAAAATAGAAAGTTCCACTTCATATCTGACATGGACTTAGTCCTTTAGTCTGCAAAATTTTGGGGGAGGGGGGGTTCATTAAGATTCCTTCCCCGAAAGACATGATTATATTGACTTGACCTCTCAATTCATGATCTTGACAATTAATTGTTAAGAATGTGTTTCACACAAATTGTTCTATTCTTATCACACTACTTAAAAAAAGACTTTTAACGTCGCAAAATAATGGCGGTTAAGCAGAAAAATGACGTGAAAAAAAAGATGTGGCATTTTTGTAAATAAGTTGAATGAGTTTTGATTTTCCATGGCGGTTTTCTTAACAACCGCCGTGGAAAGTTTTCAATTAACCCTACAGCGCCTTTGTGTTCCATCATTTTCTTTCTCGTTTCATTAGTGCGCCATGGTCCCCCTTTGTCCCACCACCAAAAAACTTCCATTACCAGCCATTCCCCCCACTCTCCCGCCGTTTAAACTCCTCTATTTAGCTTGTGGTGTCTTGCCACCGTCTGCCGCCGTTCGAACGCCCCTCATTTCGCATTTGAATCATCTCTACTCTGTGAGTATCCTCTTCTTTCATTCTTTTCAATTTTTCTTGGTTTGTTGAATGTTTTGACCATGAAAATCTGTTGTATTTCAAATGGGTTTGTTAGTTTTACATTGTGGTTGGCTTGTATTGTTCATTTTGCATTTTTTTATGTGCTTGAACCGTTGATTGGTGGGCATTTGATATGAGAAAACCTTAATTCCTTCTTATATACTGTGTTAGAAACATGTTTAAATGTTTGAAGTTGATTAGTTGTGAATTTTTTGATTTTTTAAAATAATTTTTTGATATTTATTTCGAATTTTTGGTATTTTTTTGTAATAAATATGAGAATTTAGTAATAAATAATCTATTGTCATTTTGTGTTTTTTTTTGTTATGAACTTTGATTGATAATGAAGTGTTGTTTAAAATTTCACTGCAAATGGATATCATTTGTGTTCCCGTTTTGGATTCAAAAATTTTAGCTTTAAAAATCTTTATTAATTGAATTGGTTTGAAATTAAATTTTTATTTTTGTTTTATTTGTTATATTTCTTCAAATTTGTTATATTTTTTCAAATTTATCATGTTGAAATATGTTATGAACAATATTTTTTTTGTTTATTAAAATAATTTTTGTTTAACTATTTCACCGTTGAAATATGTTATTTTTACTTTTGCTTTATTTGTTATATTTTAGGATTCATGTTGATTAAAAATTTTGAGTTTTTTTTTCCAATTTGGTGTTTAATTTGTACATAGTTGTTAAGGGGAAATTTTGTCGAATTTTTTATTTTTAAAAGAGACATTTCTTTTAATTTGTAATTAAGTGTTAGTCAATTTTAATTTATCGACTAACATTTAATGATTTTATTATTTCAATATTTGAATTAAGGAATTAGAATTGAGTTTGAAAACTATATTCATTGACTCTGTAGAATAATGGATCGTAGTTGGATGAAAGCTAAGAGAATTAGCAAGGAATATGAGGATAGGGTTAAAAGGTTTCTTGAGTTTGCTTAGAGAAATGCCCCTAGTAAAAGAGATGGATGGTACTATTGTCCTTATGTCAAATGTTTAAACAAATAGTCGATGGAGTATTTATGAGATAAAAGAGCATCTTATCTGTGATGGGATAAATTTGAGGTATACAAATTGGATATAGCATGGAGAAATTAGAAAGACTACACTGTCTGCAAAGGAGAAGGTTGTGAATAAAGAATTTGATGATAGAATTTCGGATATGTTTCGTGATATAAGATCTAAATCTTTTACACAGTTCTTTCCCACCTTTGAAACTTTGTGTAGTGATGTAGAGACGCCTTTATACCCAGGGTGCAAAGATGATTACACAAGGTTGACAACTGTGTTGAAATTGATGAATTTGAAGGCAAGAAATGGTTGGACTGATGCTAGTTTTACGGAGTTGCTTGAATTGCTGAGTGATATTCTTCCAAAAGGGAATTCACTTCCGAAACGAATGTATAAGGACAAAGAAGATTTTGTGTTCGATGGGTTTGGAATATGAGAAGATACATGCGTGTCCTAATGACTGTATATTATTCAGAAATGATTATGAAGGGTTAAATAAGTGCCCTAAATGTGGGACTTCAAGATACAAAATGAAGAAAGATGATGGTGATGATTATAATGAGATGACCAAAGGTTCTCCTTTGAAGGTTCTGTGGTATCTTCCAATAATACCACGATTTAAATGTCTATTTGCTAATGCCACAGATGCAAAGAACTTGAGATGGTATTTCGATGAGAAAATATGTGATGGAAAGCTTCGTTACCTAACAGATTCTCTTCAATGAAAAACAATAGATAAAAAATTTTCTCATTTGGTGGCGAGCCAAGAAACCTCGGCGCCAACTTGGAGTGGCCATTTTTGCACAACGTATTAAAGGGAATCTTAAACTCCAGATGGTTTTGGGTAGACAAGGTTGACGGTGCCACGAAGCACGAAGTAAATTAAAAATATATACGTCGAAAGCTTTATTATGCATCATGCGACTATTTACGGTCATGAATTTCTATGATACCTTAATTAGGATATGCATTTGGGCATAAATTTAGAAGATTATGACTTAATTTGTCTCCTCCAAGTGTATATTTATGTATTAGGCCTTCAATATATGACGATTTGGCCTTCAATAAATCTCTTCATTTAGGTATCCTAACCTTGGATGATTTGGCTTTGGGTTAACTTGTTAAATGTAATGTTGAATGTCACATGCATGTTGCCATGAAAGGCTTGATCAACATGTAGGACGCCAACTTGGACGCACCACCTAGGATGTAACTTTATCCGCTTAGGACACCTTATAAAATCACATCACATCTTATTTTAGCCACTCCAACACCTAACTCATCCCATCTTCCTACGTTGATCAACTGATAGTGTTCTTTAAAAATTTGGTGAGAGATTAATAAGAACCAACTTGGTAATTTAACATTGGAAATTTCGAAGAGTATCTTGCAATAATTTCATTTGTATTCTTATCATGACTAATAAAAGTCTGTGCATGTGCCTTAACATTCTGCAAAATATACCCTACAACGCGCATCACATTGGGCCGTCATTGACCAACTGCCATCCCACATCTCTCGTCTTGGATGGCTAGATATCTGTACGCATTCACACTAATTTCAAATCAAACCTACCAACAAGAATGACATTTATCATAAAGTTATAAGGAGTCAAGTTCTGAGAGGAATTTAACGTATAGGTTCCTTGTTGAATCCGGGTCGTGATTATGAGAAGTTATGAAGTTGCTGATGAGCAGAGAGGATGTGAATGACATATAAATCTCATTCGTGTCATTTGTTCGATCAAAGAAAACTACAGTTTTGTTTCACAAGTGAGGTTCTTCAACGTTGTTAACATACACACACATATATATACACCTATATGTTTCGTGCATGCGTGATTCTTTGATATCTCTTTATAAAATTTGAGATATATCTTCACACAAAGTCTAAATATGCAGTTTCATTTGCAGTTAAGTATTGTTTTGGATTTGATCTATGTAGGCTTTTGTCTCAAGTTTCTATGGATCAACCCGATCCAAGAAGTATTCTCTCAAGTGCTCCCCTTCATAACTGACACAAATTTGGAGTCGTTTAGTCAGAAAGATTAGAAAAAGATGAAAGATTCCTTGCCCCCAAAATACACGATGGGGCTTGACGTAACCTCTCGACGACTTATGATTGATCCTGACAGTTGCTAACAATGTTCACCACACAAATAAGCTTTGTGTGTGTGTGTGTGTTCTTATCAAACAAACTTTGTCCCATAAAAGGGAGTTTGGAAAGCCAGACTGTATATGGTAGACTGAGATTTTTGCGCAGAAAGTAAACTATACGTCTAAACTCTGAAGTTTATTTCTATACGTTTATCTGTGTTTAGCACTAAAATTGGCTCCTAGGCACTCAGTTAGGGCTAATTATTAGGATAAAAACTTACAGAATTAATCTAAACTCGATTTTCCGGTTTGAAATTGATTAGCCAAAGACTGCTAATTATACAAACAACAAAAAGAGAGACAAAAATATACTACATCTAGTTCTAATTATAAGACTTTATTTGTAATCTACAAATGAGATTTTATAATGAGAACCAAAGTAGTAATAGGTGAGTTGGTTTGCCAGATAAAAAATTATTTCCGCTAATCTTTGCTTGTTTTTGGGTCTTGTTCATTGGTTTTGGAGTCTGTTTATTCTTGATCTTACATTTTAATCATGCACAGTTGTTTTTTTAAAGATTTATAGTATTTTCCTAAGAGCAGTGTTTCTTTTTGTTTTGTTTTTTTTGCGCCTGCCTAAGATTCCTCAGTGTGAGTCTGAGATATGGCATGTTTATGCACACAAAACACTTCTATATATTTTAATGAATTTTTATGTTAATTGTCGTGTTTTATATATAAAGTTTAATTAGGCTATAGCAAAAATTACGACGTTCTATAATATTACAATTTAAGTGTGTTTCAACAAGAATCAAATCTTTTAATTACTATTGCCGAGTTGGTGTAAATCTTAATCTTGATTATTTTATATAATTCCAAAATGTAACATCATTCTATAAATATAATTGACTAAAATCAGATTCTGCTTGCCTAAATAAATTTAAAGCCTAACCTTGTACTACTATACTTGTTGATTATTGATGCGTATAATAAGAGTCCCCTGTTCAGCTTGTCTCTCTCAGAGTAGACATTTATAGGAGCAGATTATAAATGAAAATTGATCAGATTATAATTTGGGGAAAATCAAAAATATTTTTTTTTCTTTTAACATCTTAATTAACTCCCATACAATAGTACGCGGAAAGTAAAATGATAGGAAAAAAAGTATCGTTGTTTCACATAAACTGACAAGAGTAATGAAATCTTAATAATCAACATCCACAGCAAAATTCAACTGAGAGAAACGTAACATTTTGCCAAATACAAAAAAACACAGCACTTACTTTGTGGCAAACAACCAATAAATCTAACAGCCATGCAAGACTTGAAAAGTAAGTCACAACCAACAAAGCTAACAACCAAGACTTGAAAATGAAGCCACAGTCAAACCCCGGTTGGGGGGTGTTAATACAGTCAATGGCCAGAGATCCCACAGACTTATAAAATAATAAAATTAAAATGTATTTCATAAAAAGAATTTCATTAAATATAAATCACAGACTTATCAGTCCGCTATTTTGGGTGTGATTAGAATCTATGACACATAGAAACAAATCTGATCTATGATGGATTGTTCAAACAACGTTGGGACACAGCGCAATTTTAGCAGAAAATATCTAACAAAACCATAGTATACACTGCAAGAACCTCATGCAGATAATAGTCATTTTTCCTATATATATTGTATCGGCCATATGGTTATGACAAATGATGTAGTTTCTCGCTGAATGGATCGTGATTATCACAAAACATAGAGATAAATTAAAGTTGCTGATGTCATTTCTGCAACATAATTTAAGAAAACTTGAGTTTTTTTTATAAATGAGCTTTAAGGTTTAATATATATGTTGGGTTTAATTAGCACGTAATATGAGAATTATAACTGTGAATGTGGAAAAAATGCAGAATTTGAAATGATAGCCAAAGATACAGACAAGACGAGAGAGGGATCAAAACCACAGTCCCATGGAAACTCTTTCCACTTTGATAATTGATGATGTCAGTTTCGATATCTCTATGCGAAACTTGGCTCAAAATCTTTCCACATCAAACTGACAATCTTTTGGTTATTGTGATCGTCTTTTACCAAAAGGCTATTCTTTTTTGCCTCCACCCATGAAATAACTTGTCACCGCTCTCTCTAATTAGAAAAAAGACCCCACATGCTCCTGGAAAAGTTCATGAGAAGGCGTCTCAAAAATCATCTGCTTCGAAATGATGAGTTTGCTTGATTCTCCCTCCTTTTGATTTACTATTCTCGAGTCGCTGTAAATCTTAAATCTTGATTATTTTATATAAATTCTAAAATGTAACATCATGCTATATATATAATTAACTAAAATCAGATTCTTCTTGCCTAAATAAATTTGAAGCTTAACCTTTTATTACTATAATTATTGATTATTGATGCATATATTATAAGGGTCCCCTGCTCAGCTTGTCTCTCTCAAAGAGTAGACATTTACAAGGGCAGATTATAAACGAAAATTGATTAGATTATTTTTTTTTCTTTTAATATCTTAATTAACTCCCATATAAAGTACGCAGGAACTAAAATGAAAGGGAAAAAGTATCATTATTTCACATAAACAAATAATAATAATGAACTCTCAATAATCAATATCCACAGCTAAATTCCAGCCCCTAGCAGCAGCATAACGCAGCAACACTGCACAGCAAAACAACGTAGTCAAACAAAACATACCAATTAATTAATTGACCTTTTATATATATAATCTACAATCTAATAGGGAAAAAAATAGTCTATGCAATAAATTACAAATTAAGTTGGATTAATTGTGTTCTGTGTGGGAAAAGATGTGAGATGAGAAAGTGATGAGAGAGGAACCCACCATCCTTTCCCGAAGCATTCGCCCTTACTTTTGGTGTCAGCTGGGATGTGTGATGAATCTTGAACAGCTCGCACGGTGGTGGCATATCCAGGTGGTGGTGATAAGCCTGACCCGGGGGAGGATCGGATAAGCCATCACTGGTGTTGATGGCTGATAAGCCTCTGCATGTGCATAATCATATCATCGAATCTGACATATATCAAATAAACAATAATACAGAAAGAAAATGATTAATTAAGTTGAATAATTCTACAAAAACCTGAACCTTGGTTGTGTTGACTCATAGTATCTGTCGCAGGTTTTGCGCTAGACTGAGAAAGAACGAGAAAAGAGAAGGGTAATCATATATATATTTCTTATAATTAACTAATTTACCTAACTTTTATAATTTAATCAAATTAGTTAAATATATCTTATATTAAAGACCGAAAGAATAATAATTATAGTTAACGGTCAGATGCAGGGCAAACTATGAAGTAGCTTGAAGGAACCACTTAAACTATGTACGTTTGGCAAGATGGTATTTTAATCACAAACCGTATCTGACGTACATATAATAGGAAACATAGCAGGAGGCTCTTGTTGATGGCAGAGATTTATGGTTAATAAATATTGATGAAGTTAAGTTCGTTATCTTCTGAACGACTGGAACAGAGAGGCGGACGAAATAGATGAATGTGAATAGCCTTTATAAGGCTGCTTCATGTTAAATATTCTATCAAATGGTAGTTGTAATTAATAAAATTGTATAGTAATAGTATTTATTATAAATAACTAACTCAACAAATTTTTTTAATCTACTCAAATTAGTTGATTAACTCTTATATTAGAGACTGGCTCATTTCTTCAATTAAAGAAAAGTACATTTTTGTTTCATAAGTGAACTTCAACGTTATCATATCTGACACAGACTTCCTGTAGTTTAGTGTGAAAGGTTAGAAAATGATAAAGAATCATTGCCCCAAAATAAACGATTATTGGGCTTAAAGTATCCACTCAATTTATGATTGATCTTGACAATTGCGATCTATGTTCCCCACGCCTAAAAAGTTTAATATTATTTATCACAACTACTTAAAAGTCAGTGCATTTGCTTTTGACATTTCTGCACAATCCAACAAATTAAACTATGTGTTTATATGTGTTTAAAAAACTTTTTAAAAAACTTTTGAATTAGTGGCAGACAGTAATTAACTGAGATTATACACAACTTTTTCTTTGTTTACAGGAAATCTTCCATACCATTAGATTATGAGACCGTATAGCACACTTGAGTTGGAGTCACTGAGTTATGATTAATTAGGATAATAATTCATTGAATTTGCAGTTTTGAACTTGCCAAGAGTCTCCACTACACGTATCAAGAATAATACAGTGACAAATAGTTGGGGGGGGGGGGGAGATGATGTGTGTGTGTGCTTGTGTTTTTTTTTTGGGGGGGGGGGGAGGTGGTCGAACATACGAACAGGGGAATCATAGTAAGATAATTAAAAAAAAACAGAGAGAGAGAAAGAAAAGAAAGATGCATATCGAAACCGCTTCAAATAAAAAGAAATTATTTCCATTTATTGCTTCAGTTATCAATTTAGTATATGAAGTTTAATTTCTATCGATTAAATTTTTTAATTCTGTATATAAGATATGAATAACTAACAAATACATACTCACGTGGTTCTATTTATAAGTTAAAGAAAAAAGATTTTCTTTTTTATTTATTTATAAGTAACATCATTAAATTTTTTACACGAATATATAATTTTATCTTTTATTTATTATTGTGTGAATTATTATTTCTTAGAAATTGTGTGTGCATATACACATTAAATATGAGTAAAATTAGAAAATTATTAAACTTTAATACTACTTCTTATTCTTAATATAAAATTTAATATATAATTTAAAAGTAAACCTTATATCAAAGATGAAAGGTAATATAAAGTTGATGAAATTTAAAATTTTTCATGATTATAATAAAACATGCTAGAATGGAGTTATATATGAGTAAAGACGCTGATGTTCCAAGAAAAGGAAATGGAGACCAAGTCATTTTTCCTCTACGTATCTCTGATCTGACAGCCATGACTATTCAAAACAATGCTCACGCTTTGGCATCCAAATAAATGCCCATTCAAGGAAATCTCAGCGAATTAATCTAATCAACTAAATTTGCCAAACAGTTATACTAATTCTAAGTCATGTTCGTTCCATACAAACTCACGCTTCCTTCACTATAATCTAAATGACTATTTTTTTCCCCCATTGAGAGGTTATAAGGCCTAGAGCTAAGAAAACGGGCTAAGCCCGTTGGGCCGACCTTTTTAGGCCCTGAAATTATGAGAGTCAGACTTAATATTTCCCTTCAAATAAGAAATAAGCCTTGAAGGGCTGGCCCTGGAGGACCGAGGGCTTAAAAGGGCCGACCCTGGAGGGCTGAGGGCTGGCCCGTTTAGGCCTTTTTTTTTTAATTTTTTTATATTAATTATAATATTATTAATTTTTTACATTGTTAATAATATTTCAAATATTTAGTTATTATTATCATTTTAAAATTAAATTTTACAGAATGATTTGATTAATTTTGGATAATAATTTGTCCAATTAAATTTTTAAAAAATGGGTTAATTTGAACTTTAATAATGATTTGATTTATATTATATGTGTTGATATTTTTAAACTCTATATATGCTTGATAATAGAGTATTTTTATACTTATATAACTTGTAATTATATAATTTGAATTAGAAATTTATGAGTTTCAACGACAATGTTTCTTACATTAAAGTAAAATAATAATTAGATTACAAAATTTAAAAGTAAAATTCCTATAAAGAAGAAAAACTTGATATTTTTGTTACGATAGAAAAGCATACTTATGAAGAAGAGTAATTGATTATAGTGATGATAAAGTTTTAAAAGATTAATGATAGTGTTTATTTATTACAAAATCGCACTATAAATAAAACTTTTGGATGTTGTTATCTTGTTAATAAATGTTTTAGATGTTCTTGGATGTTGATGAATATTTATATATAATTATATTTTGTATTTGTGACTTAATTTTATTTATATTTATGTCTTTTATTAACAATTTCATTGGTTTATTTTTATTTTTTAAAAAAATATGATAAATATTAAAAAATAAACGTTTTTTTTTTCTTAAACGGGCTAAAAGCCCGCGGGCCAGCTCTGAGCCTTGTAGCTTAAGAGCCGGGCCTAACAAATTAAGGTATTTTTGAAATTTCAATCCTAGAGTGCCGGCCCTTTTAAGCCTGCTAGCCCAAGAAGGCCGGGCCGGCCCTGATTCCCACCTCTAATTAAGGCCTTAGCATCTACGTTTTGCATTAAAATTGAGTTTTGTTCACTCAGCTATGATTAATCAGGATAATAATTCATTGAATAGAATTGATCTACTAAACCATGAAGTTGTGGTTTTGAACCTGCCAAAGTCTCCTATGTACGTACCAAGAATAATATTATGACAGGGTTTGGGAAAAAAAAAAGGTGACATGCATATAGAGTTGAACATGCGAATAGGGGAGTCTTAAAAAGATAAGACTCTTCTGTTTTTTAACGTAAAACCTAATTGAAAAATTAATATTGACCATATATGTAAAAAAATTATTCAATACGTATTAAAAACAACAGAGGGAGAGACGTTATACCAAAACCACTTCAACTGAAAAAAAAAAATCTCCATTCATTCCTTCGGTTATCAATTTAGTAGACGAAGTTCAATTTTTATCAATTAAATTTCTAAATTCTGAAACGAATAACTAAATTATGAGGGTAAAAAATTAGTAAAAATTGGTTTAAAGTAATAAATGTATAAAAAATTGATTTTGTTTTTAACAGAATTTCATACTTATGGAGAGAGGGGTGAATGAGCAGAAAAAAAGAGATGAACACGATGATATAATTAATGAGGGAAATAATTAAAAAATTGATTAAAATTTCAAACACCTTTATGCTTTGTTTGGATAGGAATAAAAGTTGGGACAAAAAAATAGGAGGAAAAAAATTAAGAAAAAAGAAAATATTATCACCTCTCTTACTTGGATGGATGAGAGAAAATTAAAAAAAAAAAAGAGTAAATATGTTAATGACTAAAATACTTTTATCTCTATGTCAAAATAGATTATGTTTAAAATCATTCCCAAAATCTATCTCTTATAATTAAATTTTTGTGATTTTAGTGAAAAAACAACAAATCTTAAGCAACAATGTGTATATTTTCTAGTGAAAAAACAATTAACAATGTACGCGTTATATGTATGAATGATAAAATAGTTACAAGGACAAGGGTCACGACTACCACCGCGCCCACCGCACCTATCATCTCATTGTATATTTTACGCTTTTCTAATTATGTTTCCTTAATTGTCTTGTAAATTGATTTTACGTTCTAGAATGCCCTCAGTATTATAATATTTACTCATTTAATGAAAGGAGAATTACAATAAAATCCTTAAAAAATTATTATTAAAAAGTCTCAATAAAATTTAAGTCTTTTTAGCTAATTAAATTTTTAAACATGGATTTTTTACTAAATTTCCCATAATACAATTGCTATTCCCATCTATTGTATATATATTTCAATAGGAGATCATGATTACGACATTCGTGCGGATGTTATTTTCACAGACATATTCATCGTAAAGAATAAACACAACACGATTGTCTCAGTAAAGCCTACCAAGACCTGAAAACCAAGTCACAACCATACAAACAGTGGAGCAATATAGTCAATGGCCGGTGATCTCCGAGAATAGAATTATTATGTATGAAATGAATCTCTTTAAAAACAAATAAAAAATAAGAAATCAAACACTTATCAATTCTCTCTATTCTGGGTGTGATTAGAATTTATGACCCATAGAGACAACAACTCTGATCTGTTATAAATCTGACATCTCATGTATTATTCAAACAAACCTGGGACAAAGCGCAGTTTTAGCAGAAAACATTTAACGAAACCATAGTATACTGCAAAACCAAATGTAGCCGGAGATCATCAGAACCGAAGCTCTGTTGGGTACGTAGTAAATTCTCGAAAATTGTAGGCATGCGGCATATATAGTTAAAAAATCCGCTTCAATAAGCTCAGTTCCAGGCATTGCGTGCACGGAGAATTTATGTGCCATCCTATAGCAGTTGGCTATAGTAGTTGAGTTGACTCATAGCATCTGTTGCAGGTTATGCACTAGACTGAGAAAGAAAAAGGGAGGGGCAATGATATGTATATATAGTCTCGATCTCGATGGAGACGAAAAGAATGAGCAAAAGGAGAATAAACCAAGGGCTATAATTACTTGTAATTTTTTTGTAGATGATTTTAATGAAGGCTCCCACATGGATATTGGGCGAAGAATTTGCAGAAAGAGAGAAACAAACAACAGAAAAAGATATCTCTATTTGGCTAAAAGCTATCAGTTTTAGGTGGTATATTTGGTAAAGCAATGAGCCAGTTTATCATAAGGCAGAAATATAGCTCTAATATTTATTGATGATGTTAAGAATCGTTTGCTCAAGATATTTATACCTGTGTTTAATTATATCTGTTTAATCAACGTTCACAACCTCTTTGGACGAGAATCAAGGTAGGCGATGGAATAATACATTTTTCATCAATAAAAGTTCTTGGCATTGGTTCATATGGCTGGAATGAACTAACATTAGATTTTGAAATATCAGTTAATAAATTGTATCCTATGGCAATAAACATAGTACCTTGCATTGAATTTGTTTGTTACTTTTGCATCACTGATTGGTATTGTTAATCTCATATATGATGATAATTATAGTTAATGGCCAGATACAGGGCAAACTGTGAAGTAGCTTGAAGGAACCATTTGCACTACGTACGTTTGGCAAGATAGTATTTTGATCACAAGCCGTATATGATATGCAAATAACAGTAAACATAGCAGGAGGTTCCTGTGGGTGGTAGTGATTCATGGTTCATAAATATTCATGAAGTTAAGTTGATTATCTTCTGAACGATTGGAATAGAGAAGCAGAGACGAAATAGATGAATGTGAGTAGCCTTTATAAGGCTGCTTCATGCTCTGCTCTGTTCCCTGTGTTGGTAAAAAGATTGAAGAGGATGATTGAAGACAACAAGATTCGTCTCATTAGGTGAGCTTAGCTGCATAGACGCTTTATACATAGAGATTGGGGAAGCTAGATAACTAACTTGATGAGGTTAAAGAAATTAGTTAAGTTAGTTATTTATAACAAATATGTGTTGACCTCCTTAAATTATTCATATTCAATAATGTATATTAGAATTACACTTGAGTGGAAATACCTTACAATCAATAGGAACATTTTGAGAACACATTATAAATTTAGAGGATAAAGTGGATTGAAATCTTATATGTAGGATCCCAAATTACATTTACTTTGCTGATAAAAAATATTGCATTTACTTTTTGCCTGTGGTACTAGTTTGCTGCGTATATCGCTACTACCTTAATGTATATTTTGGACTATAATGCTTCTCAAGGGAATATATATGGAAAGCGTCTATTGATATGAGCTATATAGATTTAACCCTTTTTTCCACTGAGATAATTTTGATATCATATATTTTGATAATTAGATTGTTAGCAGCTTTTTGTTTTGGACCTCAAGGAGATTGTTTGTTCCCCCTCCTTGAACTCTTGAGAACAAGCGCAGAACCCTCCTTGAACTCTTGAGAACAAGCACAGAACTGAGCTTAGTAATTTCATAATGCATAAGTTGAATTTAGTTCCAAGAATGTGAATATAAGACTCATTACAAAGAAACACGTCCCTTTACGTTACTCTAAGGAGTACAAAAATTGTGTGAGAAAAAATATGAAACCAAAAGGGGCTAACAAGAACAAAATAACACAGAAAGCAATCAAAAGTAGCAATCCAAGACCCAGCAGTAACAGAGCAGCACAACTGCAATGGAAAAAAGAAAAAGAGACAAAACAAAGTTAATATCAAGTAATAATCAATTGAAAGAGAAATGAAGATTCATTTAAAATTTTTTTAAAAACAGCGATATTATGGGAACTCACAATCCTTCCCAAGAAACCATCACCCCTACTCGTGGTCTTCTGCAGAACACTCTATTTTGGGTCCCAAGAAACATCATCCTTTGAAGGATACCCCATTGGTGGAGGCGCACTCACAGTCGGCGGTGGCGGATATGCCATCACCGGTGAAGGATACGACACTGCAAATTCATCATATATCATGTATAATCTCATTAATTAATATTTTTAATCGCATTTACTAACACAATATAATGATATAACAGAGTAGTAGCTTGTTGTGGAAGAGAAAACTTACCGGGAGGATCAAGCTGATTGTAATGATGATTCATGATTACCAAATAATATTGAAGTTGACAATGATCTTATGAACTATATGAAGATACGGGCAGACCCGAAAATGAGATGAGATTGAGATGCTATGTAGGATGCATATATATATATATATATATATATATATATATAAGGTATAGGTGCGCGAATGGTGGGCGGGTAAGAACAGTATGAAAGCGCCTGGGAGAAGGCAGATTCGAGGAAGGGATTGACCTTTCCATGGCTAAGGTTGCTTAATGCTCTGTGCTTCCCTCTCAAAGTTGACAATATTATCAACTGTGCCAAATGAATGCGATAATGTTTTGATCAATCGACTCATATTTTTGGCTGTGACTTTGTAGGGATTATTTAAAAAATAATAAAGAAATGAAGAACAAAAAGAAAAAAGAGAAACCAAAAAAAAAAAAGCGGTTAATTTTTGCGGGTAAGACCGACCCATATTTTTGCTGAATCTTGGAAGATTTGCATTATCAATTACGGTCTGTTGTATGTTAGGTGCTAAAATTGGATTTGATTGCACTGTACGTGGAGACATGCTTAAACCTATGAACCAACTTCAACATGCTATGGGGATTTAGGCGTTAAAAGTAAATCCGAGAAGCAATGCTTATGAATAAATATTGATGATAGGAACAGAGAGGCAGAGACGAAATAGATATATAATAATGAAGGATTTTGAGAAGGAGATTGCTCAGTTATGCGCACACAAATGCATATAGGTTGGAGGCAGCGGCAGCCAAGGTAGCTTAATGGAAGGTTCGAATAACATTATGAAAGCACGTGGTGAAGAAAGATGAATGTGAATAGCCTTTATACAAGGCTGCTTCTTGCTCTGTTTCTCTCTATTTATATACTCAAAGGACACAACAAGAGCAAGCTCATTAATAAAAATTTGTCATTGCAAGTTTATGAGCGAATGTACTTTCACGTCAACTACTATGCAACGCTATGTCATAAGTCCAATTATTGAACCAGACAAAAGAAAATTATCTATATTTAAGTAACATATGGCCTTATACCTCGACAGATCCGCTGGCCAAAAGAGGAACCTAGGAAAAGAGAACCAGATAATAGACAATTATTGATACGGTCTTAATTTTTTACTAATTTTTCATTGTAACTAATGTGCTTTTACATCTTTTTACTAATTTTTTGTAATTAATTTCAGAAGAGCTTCTCTTTCTTCTTTCAAACACCCCCCTAGCGACTCCATTAAAATGGTAATATGAACATGATTATGGCCATCACCGACCACACCTCTTCTCTCACTGAATACCCCATTTTTAACTATGTGCTTCCTCAATGCATGTCTTCAACTGCGTGCTGTTCATCGATAGATATAAAGGAAGTAAGTAAGGAGATTGTTTTGTTCTTTCTTTGCCTGAGACTCAAGTTGGGCATAATGTTCCAAAACTCAAATGGTCTTATTTGTGGAGAAATGGAATAGAGGCAAAATAGAAAGCTCTACTTCATATCTGACATGCTCGTTTAGTCTGAAAAATTAGAAAAATAAGATTAAGATATTCCTTCCCTGAACCTCACGATTATATTGGACTTGACCTTTCAATTCATAATCTTGACAGTTGCTAACAATATGCACCACACAAATTGTTATATTCCGATCATTGTTATTCACAATCAATACATGTGCTCCGGCATTTCGATCTGCAACGTATCAAATGGGATCTTGAGGAGTGTGCATGCCTTGAAATAATTTCAATTGTAAGGATTTATTCAAAAATCAGTATATTGTGCAGGACTAATTGATCAGTTATTCCCCCAAAAAACAAAAATCGCAATCAAAGTTCCAGAAACTATCAATATTCTTTTAATCTGATGAATTAGAAAGAGGTAAAAATTCCCTCCCCAGAAGGCACGATAGGGCTTATATAAGCTCTCGTTTTTTGATGCTGATGACAAGCTTTGTATTCTTATCATGAACTCAGTGCATGTGCCCTAACTTCTGCATAATCGGGCCGTGACTGACCAATTCCTATCTCATATCACACGTCTTGGACGGCTAAGTATCTGTACACATTCACACTAATTTGTAATCAAACCTATTAGCAAAAATGATATTTATCATAAAGTTATAAAGGGACAAGTTGTGAGAGGAATTTAATTACGTAGTTTCCTTGTTGAACGAGGCGTGATTATGACAAATTACTGATGAGCAAGGAGGATGTGAATGGCATATATATATGTATAGATATCACACGTGTCATTTCTTCAGTTTTGTTGTGAGCTTCAACGTTGTCAACAACTAATAATTTATATGTTTTGTGCATGTGTGATTGTTTGATGTCTCTGTGTAAGTTTTGAAATATATTTTCACATAAACTCCAAACATGCAGTTTCATCTGCGGTTCAGTATTGGTTTGGATTTGATTTATGTAGGTTTTTGTCTCAAGTTTCTATTGATCAACACGATCCGAGAAGTATTCTCTCAAGTGCTGCACTTCATAACTGACACAGACTTGGAGTCTTTTAGTCATAAAAGATTGGAAAAAGATGAAGATTCGTCGCCCCCAAAATACACGGTTGCTAACAATTAATGTTCACGGCACAAATAAGCTTTATATTCAAAATCTCAGTGCATGTGATTTTGACATTTCTGCACAATCAAACAAACTATGCCCCCCTCCACCAAGGGTCTGGCTTTCCTCCGTTGCGCTTATCCTTTGCTGCCTGTCCGCTGCTTGCATACGGCAACGTTTCCAGTAAGATGAGGAGAGAGCTGACATGAAAAAATAGGATGAAGAGGATTTGACAAATGAATAAAGGCGAAAACGTTCACGTGAGAGGAGGAACAACTATCCACCCCTATTTGTGGGACCCACCAACCTCCAAAACAATTTTTTTAAAAATGAATTAAATACCTTTTTCTTTATCAATTATACAAATACATAAGAAAAATAGAAACTTAGCCATTATTTCGCATCAGTTTTTTATTGATGCATATTTTTATAGAGATAATTAATCCACAGCTCCTTATAGTTTCATCTAATTTTGAATCAAGTCCTTATAGTTTTTTTTCTTTTTATCAGGTCCTTATACTTTCACCTGTTTTTAATTAGGTCCTTATATTTATTTTTCTTTTATCAAGTCCTTATAAGTTCACTTTTTTTTTAATTAAGTCCCTGAATTTTTTATTCTTTATTTTATAAATTCTAATAGTACTATTATATAAACATAAAATAGTATGTATTATCTAATAGTAGTTTATAAACAATAATATTCTAAAGATATTGAATTATTACAATGATTTTAATTTTTTCAGCAAAAAAAATTAATTGTTCTAAAAAAATTTCCTGAATTAATTAATTCTATTACTTTTTTATTACATAATTATTAATTTAATTTAATTATTAATATTTTATATTTTAGTATTAATCTATTTAATTAAGCTTATATTTAATTAATTAATAAAAATTAAAACTACATGGATCTGATTAAAAATTTAGTGAAATTATAAGAACTTAATTAAAAGAAAAATAAATACAAGGACCTAATTAAAAAAAGGTAAAAGTATAAGGACCTAATAAAAAGAAAAAAAACTATAGGGACCTGATTCAAAATTCGTTGAAACTATAAGGACTTATGGATTAATTAACCCTATTTTTATATCTCTATAAATATTGTACACGCCCTTAGTGAAGGAAAAAAAATTAAATGCGAGTTCTTTTTCATTCTATAAACTTGGAAACTTTAAACCATTATGTCAATAAACAATCACATGTCAGGATTAAATTTGATAAATTTAAGATTAATTAATTTTGGCGTGATAATTAGTTTTAAAAAAATTATTATTAAATTTTTAAATATTAAGTTTTTAAAAGTTTTTTAAAATAATTTATTTTTTTATTGAAAAATATTAACCAGTAGGCTCGTCGTCTCTTTCCTGTTGATGTGAAGTCGAGAAAAAATCTCGTAAGAGAAGAAAGGCTTTTTGCCTAGGATCGTACCGCAGAAAGAAAAGAAAGACTTCCTACTTGAATCATCTAGTTTCGTGTACTGATTCTTTTCGAGATTGGGTTGGTCTTCAGTGTGGGCTGTCTCCTCTATCAAAATAGTAAGAGAAAGAGAAGGGGAAGAAGCGGGGTAGAGGAAATGGTTGCTTGCTTTATAAATCGGTAATCATTGATAAATTTTTAAAATGATTTTCAAGATATAAAACGATAATAACTTTTGGAAATATAAAAATATACATCACTAAAAGACCGATGTAAATCAAAGTTGAGGTTAAGATGCATAGAATATTCTGAAATATTTTTTTTAGATACATCCATCACACTAAGGTAATTTAATAATACATTTAGCATCTTGAAATATTTTTTTAGATACACACAACACTTTAAAATATTTTTAATGTAATTTTACATTTAATAATACAAGATACTTGATGCACTAAAAAATAGTTTTGGATGTTGGAGGTATTTAAAAAAATACTTTAGGATGCTTGGTTTACCAAAATATAATTTAGAGTACTGGATGTAATTGAAAAAATACTTCAAAATATTAGATACGTAACAAAATAATTGAAAATACTGAATGTGTGTGAAAAAATATTTCAAGATACTATATACATCTTAACCTTAAAGCTAAATTTCCTCTTTTTCTGTATTTGTCTTATTAATGAGAAAAAAGGTGTTTAATTTTTGGCAAATAGGTATTTAATTGATTTTTTTTTAAAAATGGTTTCGAGGTGGGTGGGTCCCACAGATAGGGATGAATAGTTACTCCTCGCACATGAACACTTTTGTCTTCATCCATTTGCCAAGTCCTTTTCGTCCTATTTTTTCATTCCAGCTCTCTGCTCATTTTCCAGGAAACGGTGCCGTATGCAAGCAGCGAACAGGCAGCAGAGGATAAGTGCAGCGGAGGAAAGCCAGACAGCCCAACCAAAGGGAACCTTGAAAGCCAGACTCTATTGTAGACTGAGATCGCTGTACAGCAAGTAAACTAAGAGAAATAGTTTGGTACTCTGGGAGCACCAGCTCATCTATACTCTGGCCAATAAGAATACACCACGTCAAATAATTTTAAATTTATGTGTCAGCCCACTCTTTTTATTATTTGTTCTTTTAAAAACTAAAAAATGATTAGGTTGCTAGCAAATTCCTGAAATACCCCTTCCTTTCTTTTTTCTCTCTCCATCCCGTCTCACTTCCTTTGGTTTGGTTTGCTGCCATTGAAACGCAACACAACCTCCATCACCTTGTAACAAATGAGACTCTTTTTTGTTCTCATGTAAATCTCCATTCTTTTTCAAATGAAGCAGAAAGGTCCTTGTGTTATTGGCTTCTACCTTTCAATGTTTTTTTTTTTAATAACTGTTAAAACTACAACATCAACCCAGATCCACCAAAAGGAAATGCACGAAATACAATTGAGGGTGATGGAGGATGCCATATTAGTAGAAGAGTAAGAATGAGAAAAGAAGAAGAAGAAGAAGAGCAGTGCTTTCTTCTCATTTGCCATTGTTAACATCTTAACTACAGTCATCAACATTGAGAAGAAAACAAAGAGCGACGAAGTCATAGGTTTTGACAGTGCTTCATTCTTTGGTGATATTTTATCGATCTACCGCAGTCTTCAGCATTTGGAAATAAAATGGGGAGAGATTGAGGACGTGCTTCAATGGTGTTCTTGAACAAAGGTAGTCAATATATGGAGAAAGTGAGGAAATCTATGATGGAACAAAAGGAGAAGGCAGAGAGTCAAGAAAAAAGAGGAGAGAAGCAGGCTGAGATTAAGGTTATGCGTGGTGCTTCCACGGCGGCCTGGGAAAGGCAGAGAGAAGGGATGGAGAAAAGGAAGGAAGGAAGGGTAGTTGAGGAATTTGCCATTTTTAATTTTTAAAACAACAAAATAATTAAGAAATAGTTGGCAGCCACATATGTTTACAATTATCTGAGTTAATGCATTCTTATTGACTAGAGTATGGATGAGCTGGTACTCTGGGAGTATCTAAGTATTTCTCAATAAGCTATACTACCTCCGATCCTAATTATAAGAGTTAGTTGATTAATTTGAGGAGATTAAAGAAGTAAGTTGAGTTAGTTATTTGTCATAAATAGGTGTTGTCTTTTCTAAAATATCATTACTAATCAAGTGTATTGACTAGAACTATCATTGTTAGAATGGCTACTTTGGAAAAAAAAATATAAATATGAGAGACAAAGTGGATTGGGGTCTTATATTTAGGATCAAAATAAAAGTCAAATAGGGTCTTATATTAAGGACCGAAGGTAGTACTTCTAAACTCTAAAGTTTTCTATACGGTTTCAATCAGTTATGGTTGGTTATTAGGATAATAACTCATTGAATTAATCTAAACCGAATTGGCGGTTTTGAATTTGATTGGCCAAAGACTTCTATCCACCAAGAATAATACAACTGCAAAAGTTCGGGAAAATATATAACTCGTGTGTGAGGACGGACGTGCGAACAGCTAGCAAATAAAAAATTATATCCACTCAATTTTTTAGGTCTTGTTCATTGGTTTTGGGCTCTGTTTGTTCTTGATTTTATAGTTTAATCATGGACCGTGTGATAAAAGTTGTTGTAAGGTATCTTTAAATATTTTAGTTGTGATTACATGTTATTATGCGAGCCTGTACATGTTTAAAGATGTGAAATAATTACAGTATTTTTGAAGAGTCGTGTCTCACATTTTTTTTATCCTCTCCCAAAATGGGAATAACATTAAGGGGAATAACAGCAAGGTATGAGAGCAACACAGAGTTGATAAAAGACATCACGGGACTTAACATAGCAATAATCCAAAAAAAAAGAAAAACAAATAGCAGCATAAAGTTGCACAACTGCAATTAAGAAAACAAAAAAAGGGACAGAACAATGCACATATTAGGAACTGATCTGACGAGAAATTAAGAAACCATTAAGAGTTCGTAAAAGCAAATTCAGAAAAGAGAGATTTTGATGATGACTTGTGATCTCACCGTCCCTCCCAGAAGAAGCATCACTGGAGGGATACCCCATTGGTGGTGAATATGAAATCACCGGTAACACCATTAATTAGCATTGTTAATCTCATGCACCTATAGTTAATGGTCAGATACAGGGCAAACTGTGAAGAAACTTGAAGGAATCATCACTTAAACTGCATTTGGCAACATAGTATTTTGATCACAAACCGAATATGATATACATATAACAGTAAACATAGCAGGAGGTTCTTGTGGATGGTGGTAATTCATGGTTAAAAAATACTAATGAAGTTAAGTTGATTATTTGTTGAACAATGGGAACACCAAGGCAAAGACGAAATAGAGATGATAATGAAGGATTTTGAGAAAGAGATTGCTAATCTATAAACACACATGAGAAGTAATGATTCGAATATTTCAATTTAGTTTGCTTTCTGATCATGAGAAGACTTGAAACCAGCTGTCTTTTGGTTATTGTAATTCTATCTGTTACATGATCAGAATCTTATGAACTATAATTAAGACCTTTTTCCTTTTTGCCCCCACTCATACAAATGACTTGTTATAACTCTCTCTAATAGGAGTAGTTGGTAATTACAAACGTAAGGGTTCAAATAAAGAACTGTAATGACACCTATAAAAAAGACTCCAAATGCTCCAGCAAAACTCCATAAGAAAGAATCTTGAAAAGCATATGCTTTCAAATGAAGAGGTTGCCTATTTCTCTCTGCTATTGAGCAATTTTGCTGCAAAGGGGGGCCATATAGAAAAGGATTCCCTTCATAACTAGCCGAATCAAAAGTTGCAAATTGATTCTTCATGTTTGGTGTTGTTCCAGATAGATTATTCTGAGCCTCTGAGAAGGAAGACAAGGAGTACCGCTGAGTTAGTTGTGTAGGAGTGTGGCTTGTCAATTTGTTGTAGGAAAGATCAAGGCTCTCTATCTGCTTGAGGTGGGAAAACATTTCTGGAATAGGCCCTTTCAATCGATTGTTTGACAAATGTAATGCATGGATGGCATCTAAGTATCCAATTTTGAAGGAATTTCGCCTACCAATTGATTACTTGAGAGATCCAACCCAGACATGAAATTTAAAATACTTCCTTTGTAAGAGTCATGCCTCCTTTTTGTTGTAAAATCTACTTCTTCGTATTTATACAATGTAACATCTCTTTTTTCTTTTGGTATGGTAACTTCACCAGTCCGAGAGTTAAAAAAGTAATTTAAATATCTTGTAGTCCATGACACAGTAAAAATTCCTATTTCAGTTTCCCTTGCTGCATCTATCTTCCCAAATGTGATGTTATTCAAGCAATACGGTATGCCTCCAGAAAGCTTATTTTGAGAAAGATCTAATAAATTGATATTCTTGAGCTCACATAAATTCATAGGAATAGAGCCTTCAAGTTTGTTTTCTTTTAACATGAGAACCCTTAGACTCAAAAATGAGCCAATCAATCTTGGAATTCGATCAGAAAAATTGTTATTCATCAAATCCAAAATCAACAATAAAGGGGAATTAGCTAAAGTGGAATGTAGACGTCCCATGAAATGGTTGCTGTGCAAGTGTAAGTACTTCAACAAAGGCATATTTAGACAACTTGGCAGAGAGCCATTGAATTTATTGTAAGCAAGGTCTAGATATGTAAGTTTCGTCAAGTTGCAAAAGTTTTTTGGTAGTGGACCTAGTAGATTATTCTTTGAAAATTTGAGGTAGCTCAAATGTTGAAAATTTGCGATCCAGCTAGGCATTTCACCATATAATTGGTTGGCACTTATATCCAACATTCTTAACCCAATACTATTCATGACCCCACCTTCAAGCTTTCCCTTGCAGTTATTGTTCTTGAGGTCCAAAGACAACAAATATGTGAAATTTGATCCTACGGGCAAGCATGGGCCACTTAGGTTGTTGTTTGACAACTTTAAGAACCCCAATTCATTGATACCGTGACCAAATTCTTGGGGCAAATAACCATATAAACTATTATTTGACAAGTCAAGATCATTCAATTGTCTCATTTCACCTATTGAAGCTGGAAAGGGACCTTGCAATGAACTTGAATACATGACAAGAGAAATCAAGTTGGGAAAAATGAGGCCAATATGAGGAGGGATTTCATCTCTGATGGGGTTTGATGAAATATCAAAAGACTCCAGTTGAAGCAATTTGGAGGTGGAATTGAGTTCAAAGGGACCAGTGAACAAGTTGTGGCTCAAACTGACAAAATTTAAGCTTGTGTTATTTGTCAAAAGCCAAGACAGGAAGGTCCTTGAAATGTTCATGTGGGTAAGTTCTAGATCTAGCAAGTCATGTTGATGAAGTAGAAAGGTAGGCCTTTTGTTATTGTTCACCTTATTAAGAGTGTAGCTGTTGATTTTGAAAGACCTCAACCGGAAGGAAGGGATAAATGGGGGATTCTCAGTTTCAAGCTTGAGATTGGCATTAGAGCACGAAATGGAAAAGATTTTGAGGTTGGAGTTGTTGGCAAACAAAGAGAGTGAAAATAAGCCGTTAAAATTATCATCGGAAAGAAAAAGAGCTGTTAAAGACCTCAACGAATGGAAGAGTGAGGAAGGAAATGTTCCTTCAAAACGATTTCCGTCAAGAAAAAGCGAACGTAGAGAAGTCAAATTATCAAGGCATGCGGGAAGCTACCCCTCAATTTCATTCTCGTAAAGACCCAGTAATGCAAGATTCTTCATATTGCAAAGGCCTCCTGCAATATACCATTTTTATTTATTAAAGTTATTTAATCAGTCCATCCATAAAAAACATTATAAAACTAGAAGTAATAGCGTAAAGCTTTGGACTTTGAGACTAAACTATATTTTCCACACACAAAAAAAACAGTTTACGTGGGCTAAATTAATTTGTTACGAATGAAGAAGTGTATTTAAATTAAAATTGGGCCCCAGAAAAGAGCCTTCACATGAAGCCCAAAAATGTAAGTAAACCAACAGTAAGTACTTGAATGCGGGATCGCTTATTAGTAGTAAAAATAAATAAAAACAAAAATATACATTTGCTCTTTTTGACTTTATATAATATTTTAATTTGTTTTTTAATTGTAAAAAGTATGCTTTTATCCTTTAATCATAAAATTCTTAGCCTTAAATGATAATTTTTTTTTGTAACAATCATAGCTGTTTTGAAAATAAAATTTAATATGCTAGTATTTAAGAAATCTGGCATTATTGGCTGAATACTTAATTAATTAATGTTATAAAATATGAACCGTACCTTGTTGTGGCAATGATCCGGTCAGGTTGTTCCTGCTTAATGACAATTCGGCGAGGGAAGTAAGAGACGTAATAGATTCTGGAATACTGCCTTCCAAGTTATTACCAACAAGCCACAGCGCCTCCAGATTACATGACTGAGAAAGCTCTGTCAAATGCCAAATGGAAATGTGTACCTTAAGCCACAGCTCCTTCAAATTAATTAGTGTATATGTTGTTAAAATTTATTATTGATAATGAATCTGCTAAGTAAGAAAACGTCATCTCATCTCTTACTTTTGACATTTCATTCAATTCTCACAATTAAATAAAGGCACATAAATTCTTCAGTTGGGATGATTATATGACTAAGGTAAATAATTTGACTTCCCCACAAAATCAAGAAAAGAAATAGAAACTTTAATATATTTAATGGAGAAAACGTCATCTTATCTCCCAAGTTTGACAATTCATTCAATTTTCTATATAAAGGCACATAAATTCTTTAGTTGGGATGATTATATGACAAGATAAATACATGAGTAGGTTTAGTAAATCTAATATCAACTTCCCTACAAAATCAAGAAAATTCGAAACTTCCATATATTCAGTAGAGGAAACAAAAGTCGTCTGTATATTTCTTTTAGCATTTTTTTCAAAACCACGGGAATCTTTTCTAAAATTAGATCAACAGTAATTATTACATATGTCACTTAAAATAAAGAATATGGAAGATAGAGATTTAGCACCAAAATATGGGAATTCTGTGAGCATATTATCTTGTAAACCCAACAGTTCCAAGTTTGCCAGTCTGATATCGCCCAACAGCCCTGTCCCACAATCAAGATGTGATCAATTTTTACAAGGAATATTAGAGATAAAAAGAATTATAAAATAATTTATGCAATTAATGTTTGATGTGGTGTTTATTAAGTTTGCTTTGGCTGCCTTTGGCCCCTTCTATATGTCCAAGAAATAAATATCCCGTTTAGTAATTTGATTTTTTTTAAAATATCTAAAACACAAACCAATATTTAGTATCTCACATTCTGCTGGAGGAAAAAAAAAAGTATCTCACATTCTAAAATATCTTACTTGGTTGTATTTTAAAAACAAACAAGGCGGGGAAACTTTTGGTACTCAAGTTTGTCTCAATTGACAATTTAGATCAATTTAGTTCATGAAAGTCAATTTTTATCAATCAAGACCCTAAAGTTTCATACACAATTTTACTCCCTCTAATGCTGTCTATATGGTACAAATAATCGAATTATGATGATTATAAACGTGGTTAAAATTGATCAAAGGTAACAAATGTGTACAGATATATTTTTCTTCAAAATCAAAACCCATATTTTTGGAGAGAAAGAGTGAATGACAGAGAGAATGAGTAGGAAAAAGATATGTGTGAGAGAATCAATGAAGTGACACGGGGGCAAAAATATTAAAGGTTGCAAAATAACTGTATCTTATAAATTAGAGCAGAGGGACTATATTCTTATTTGATCTCATCATGCTTACAATTTTGTCTGCAATCATTGAAAGGGGCTATCATCCTTGAGTGAATGGTTAGAGAGCACATGTGTGTTTACGATTATATATCTTCAAGCCACAAGGATTAAATATGGATATGATTATGAAACTTTAGGAATATGAATGATAACAGTTAATTGATTTGAAGGACCAAATCGATGAGTGATCATAATGTCTATATATATATATATGCATGAATGATAAAATAGTTAAAAGAAAGAGGGTGACCTGACAAGTAATTCCCATCCAAATACAATCTTTGAAGGTGGTGGAAAGGGAGAAAAGAAGAAGCATTGAGCGACCATTTGATGTGCCTCAACTTATAGGGCCTTGTATCGTTCAGACGAAGGCTTATGGCTCTGTGAGTGGAGTTGTGACACTTTATAGCCTCCCAAGTGCAACAATCAGAGAAGGTCTGGTTATTCCAAGAAGGAAGAGAAGAGCCATTTGGGTAATTGAAAGCTTCTTTCAATTTCATAAGAGCTTCTCTCTCTTCTTCCAAGCACCCCTCAATTCCTCCACTAAACGCTAATAGTAGTAATATGAAGGTTGTGGCCATCACCCACCACACATCTTCTCTCACTGAATACACCATTTTTTAGTATATGCTTCCTTATTTGCCAATGTCTTCCATTACGTCCTCTCTATCTCTATATATAGGCAATAGGGAAATTCAACTGAGAGAAAGGTAACAACTGGGCAAATTAAAAAAAACACAGCACTTAGTGGCAAACAACCAATAAAGCTAACAACCATGCAAGACTTGAAAAGTGAGTCACAACCAACAAAGCTAACAACCAAGACTTGAAAACCAAGTCACAGTCAAACCTCGGTAGGGGGTGTTAATATAGTCAATGGCCAGAGATCCCACAGACTTAAAAGATAATAAAATTAAAATGTATTTTATAAAAAGAATTTCATTGAATATAAATCACAGACTTATCAGTCCGCTGTTTTGGGTGTGATTAGAATATATGACACTGATCTATGATGGATTGTTCAAACAACGTTGGGACACAGCGCAATTTTAGCAGAAAATATTTAACAAAACCATAGTACACACAGCAAGAACCTCATGCAGACAATAATCATTTTTCCTATATATGTTGTATCGGCCATATAGTTATGACAAATGATGGAGGTAGAAAAAGTAGTTTATTTTCAATCTGACTTTTGAAAAAATGAGATTTGATAAAAGTTAGATTAGGTAATGTGATTTATGTTTCAATTAACTTTTATAATAGTTTGTAAAGTAGAAAAGTTATTTGAATTATAGTTGAATAAATAAGTTTAGTTTGTAGAACGACCAAAATGGGTATATCTTTTATTAAATAATGAAAAATGATTAAAAAAAATATGAATTTACAAAATACAATAATTTTAAATTACTATAATTGGAAGAAGTTATATTTAATGAATAAAATTATATTTAAATTAGAAATCATAGTAATGAGAAAATTTGAACCAAATAATATTACATAATTAATCTGATGATATACTCTGCATAATTTATATAAATATAAAATAAAAAAATATTATTAAAAATAAAAATATTATAAAAGTTATGTTAAAAATTATTTTCAATGAAGAGAGTATCAAAATAAATAATTAAAAACTGATTGGGGAGTACAAGAAATATGAAGATAGAAGCATAAAAATATAAAGATAAGGACAAAAATGTCTCTTAACTTCAAAAAGTTGTTTTTGCATAATTCATATGTAAGTTTTAGATATTTTTGTAACCTTGCTTAAGAAAGTAGTTTTTTGCCCATAAGTTAGATTAGCCAAAATTATGACAAACAGCTCTCAAATTTACAAACTGACTTATCAAACTTTTAAGTTACTTTTTGCCCCATAAACGCTCAACCAAACAGGTTGGTAGTTTCTTGTTGAATGGGTCGTGATTATCACAAAACATAAAGATAAATTAAAGTTGGTAATGTCATTTCTGCAACATAATTTAAGAAAACTTGAGTTTCGTTTTATAAATTGGCTTTAAGGTTGTTAGCAGCTAATTCTCCAAATCCAGAAAGTGTTGTCTCGGAATGCTCCACCTCGTACCTGACGCTGACTTAAAGTCGTTTAGTGTGGGAGATAAGGACAAGGTGAAGATTCCTTGCCCCAACTAAAGCTCACGACTGGACCAACTCTCACTTTCTTATCAGTTATGTCACAACAACTCAAAATTATTGCATGAAGTTAATGGCTGTACAGTCTAGTGCTATAAAAGCGCTCATATAAGTAGAAACTCGCGAGTTTAATCTCACTTATAACCACAAGTCATTAGTCACAACCGAACACAGGTGTGAATAATGGCTAGTCAATATATAATCAGTGATCCCAAGAGTTATGAAGGATAAAATAGATATTTTACAAAATGAGTTTCTGAAATAATTAAAAAAAAAAAAACATCAAGCAGCTTTTAGTCTGTTACTGAAATTTCTGGGAGGGAAGGTGGAGATGCTTTCCCGTTCTCTTTCACAGATTGCGAAGAAATACTATGCTGTTTAAGCTGTTAATATATATGTTGGGTTTAATTAGCACGTAATATGAGAATTATAACTGTGAATGTTGAAAAACTGGAGAATTTGAAACGATAGCCAAAGATACAGACAAGACGAGAGAGGGATCAAAACCAGTCCCATGGAAACTGTTTCCACTTTGATAATTGATGATGTCAGTTTCGACATCTCTGTATGAAACTTGGCTTAAAATCTTCCCACACCAAACTGACAATCTTTTGGTTATTGTGATCGTCTGTTACATGATCAAAATCTTATGAACTACTAAAAGAAGAAAGGTAGGCATTGTTTTATTGTTGGCTTCATTTAGAGTGCAGTTGCGGGTTGTGAAAGACCTCAACTGGAAAGAAGGGATAAATGGGGAATTCTAGGTTTCAAGCTTGAGGTTGGCGTTAGAGCATGAAATGAAAAACATTTTAAGGTTGGAGTGGTCAGCAAGCAAAGAGAGTGAAAATAAGCCATTGAAGTTTTCGTCGGTAAGAAAAATTGCTGTTAGAGACCTCAAAGTATGAAAGAGTGAGGAAGATAAAACGTACTAAGGACGTCAAATTGCCAAGGCATTCAGGGAGTTGCCCCTTAAATTCAATGGAGGAAAGATCCAATAATATAAGATTCTTCAAATTGCATAGGCCTCCTGCAACATATACCATTTTTCTTCATTAAATTTATTTAAATCCTCATAACAATGTATTTAAATTAATATTGAGGCCTAGGAAAAAAGCCTGAACATTGAGCCCAAAAATATAAGTAAAAATAAATGAAATATTGATGATGCATAAAGAAAAATAAGAAATATAAAATCATTTCCTTTTATTAGTTTTAGCCTGTCCATGTGTGTAAATACGGCTCGATCTTATTACTACCTCCGGTTTTTAATATAAGACTTTGTTTGACTTTTATTTTGGTCCTAAATATAAGAACCCAATCCATTTTGTCTCTCATATTTACGTATTTTTTCCTAAGGTAGTTCTTCTAACAATGGTAATTCTAACTAATATACTTGATTAGCAAGGATATTTTAGAAAAGACAACACATATTTATTACAAATAACTAACTTAACTTATTTCCTTAATCTCTTTATATTAGTCAACTAGTCCTTATAATTAGGACCGGAGGTAGTATTATTTTGTCAGTTGTTATTTGTTTTGACTACATAATTTAAACTACTGCTCCCAGGGGGAAAGCGAGTTGCCGCATGCCAGTTAGGAGATTGACTGGAAATCAGTTTCATTAAACAGTTGACTCAATTTGCACGAGCAGGGAAAATATATTTGGCCGTTTAATTAAAATAAAAAAAAATTTGTCAGCAAATTTGATGTTTATTGGCGAATACTCTCAATTAATGGATTAATATTTTCTTTTCATAGCAGATGCTATAAAATATGATCCGTATTACCTTGTCGTGGCAATGATCCTTTGAGTTTGTTATGACTTTATGTCAACTAGGCGAGGGAAGAAAGAGACGTAATATATTCTGGAATACTACCCTCCAAGTAATTTGTATCAAGCAACAGGGACTTCAAATTACGGGAATGGGAAAGTTCTGCCAAATGCCAAATGGAAATTTGTAGATTAAGCGAGTGCCCAATAAATATACACACACATGGGGCATATGTGGAAGGTGCTGATAGCAGTAATGAGCACCATGATACTTCTCACTGTGATGAAATCTAAATTATTGAGATATAGTTTTAATGGTTTAAATTTAAAATTTTTAATCAGTAATTTTTAAATAAAAATTATTCTTTTTTAAAAAACTTACTATTAAGATATTACCTTTATTTTGGATTATATATCTATTGAAATAAAACATTTTTTAAAAAATATTAAGTATAATTTTAGCCATCCATATCAAATCTGAATGGTTAAGATTCAATGAGCATTAAGGTGTTTACCATGATAAGCACTAAAATTGATTTCAAGCTTATGTAGTAAAAGGTATTTTGATGGGGCATTTATGTATATATAAATATAAAATGTTTTAATGAGTTGTCATGTTTCCATCATATGTATGCTGAGTACATAATAAAAAGGTCATCTTATTCAACTCCCATTATTCTCAAGAATTTCTAAAGTCTGACTAATTATTAATTATCTAATTAAAGACACGCAAATTGTTGAGTTGAGGTGATTATATAGGAGAAGGCAAATATATAGATAAGTATATTAATAAATCTAATACCAACTGACTTCCCCTCACTTTCAGGCACCCCTCACTTTCTCCACTAAATCCTAATAATATGAACATGATTATGGCCATCACGCACCACACATCTTGTGATCTCACTGAACGATACCCCATTTTTGAGTATGCTTAATTAGCTTCCTTGTTTGCCTATATATGTCTTCCATTACGTCCTCTCTATCCATATATATATAGGCCGGGAGGAGACTCATTTATTGCTCTCCGCGTTCCAAGGCAGTACACGAGTTGACTCATTTGTGGAGAAATGACTCAGACTGAGGATTAAAAGAACACAGCATATACTCAGTGGCCAGCCACCAATAAAGCTAACAACCATGCAAGACGCGTGACGACCGAGTCGCAGTCAAACAGTGGGGGGCTGGTGTAATCTAGCCATTGGCCAGTGAAAAGAATTAAATTATTAAGCATTTATAAAAACATTTTCACAAAATAATTAAAAATAATAATAAAGCACAGACTCATCAATCCTCTGTTCTGGGTGTGATTAGAATCTATGACACATGGAAACAAATCTGATCAACTAGAAATCTGACAACTGATGGACTATTCAAACAATGTCGGGACAGAGCGCAGTTATAGCAGAAAAGGTATAACAAACCATAGTATACACAGCAAGAACCTCATGCAAACCAATAATCATTTCTCCTATGTTGTATCAGCCGTATGGTTAACAAATGACGTAGTTTCCTGTTGAATGGGCCGTGATTATAACAAAAAATACAGATAAAGTTGCTGATGTGATTTCTGCAATATACTACCTCCGGTTCTAAATATAAGAGCTAATTGATGAGACCCTAATTCACTTTGTCTCTCCATTTAATAACTAAAGGAAACTTAAGTTTTGTTTTATAAATGAGCTTTAAGATTGTTGGCAGCTAATTCTACCAATCCAGAAAGTATTCTCTCAGAATGCTCCACTTCGTACCTGACGCAGACTTAAATCGTTTGGTGTGGAATATAAGGAAAAGATGAAGACTACAGTTGCTTACACTTGATATACTTATAAGTTATATCACAACTATTCAAAATCATTGTATGAAGTTTATGGCTTTGCGGTCTAGTGCCATAAAAGCTCTCATATGAGTAGAAAGTCGCGGGTTTAATCTCACTTATAGCCACAAGCCATTAGTCGCAACTAAACACAAGGCAATAATGGCTAGTCAATATATAGTCAGTGATTATCAAGGGTAATATAGATATTTTACAAATTAATTTCTCAAATAATTAAAAAAATTAATACGCCAAACGGTTATTAATTATTTGCCTACTCCATGCTCCATCCCTACTCTTTCTCTATGTTGATTTAGAAGTATGAAGCCAAAGCAGAGACAAGTACATAGACAACATGTGTGTGCAATATTCTTATCAAATTATGTCGTTATGCTTGAATGAGACTGCAGAGCACAAGACATGGTGAGAACTTTCTGAAACTTAGAAAGCTTAATGATCTCAAATGAATGACTTTGTGAGTGCATGATTACTTCATCTAGACATGATTCCTTCAAGAAACTTCCAAAACAAAAAAAAAATCAATATCTTCACTTCAGTCTTCACCGGTCCTTCCAGAATGGCAAGAAAAGGAAAGTGAATGCATTCTTCTCTGGAGATATATTTATTACCAAATTTTTCATATTGACCACATTTAATTGATCACAATTCCAAAAACCTGTACTTGTGTCATGATTCTTCCAAATATTAGTGGGACCCAAAGAGGACACGTGGCTTATGATCACCCAACAAGTATGGTGCCTTTGCATGATGCTGTTAGCAGTAACCGAATGGAATCTCAACAATATGAAAGCAATGCTATACATGCGGAGGGGTGTGGATGATTTGTTTGAATTCTCTCTCTGGTCCCATTCTTGGGAATTTCTGTCAATTTATTTACAGTACTATTTGAATGTATCCTCGTATGCTTATATTTGTAACTGGATTGAATATTAAATACCTGCTGATGATTCCATTGTGTTGAGATATTTTGGATTTAGATCGTTACAACTTGCCCCTTCACCATAATTGAGATATGCACTTTTCTGTGTGACGCTGAAATTTCATAGACAAAGCTCATCAAAATCTTGACGTTGATCCAACCTAATTCTACAAATATGAATGTCAGTCAAACTGAAGATGTTAAAATAAATAAACAAATATTACTGTTATGAGAAAAAAGAATCATGCAGCTGGCTGTGGCTTTATTCGTAGGGGTCCACCAAATCAATGCGATAATATTTTGATTGACCATCTCTTTGTGGATGTGATTTTGCAAGGATTGTTTAAAAGAAGAAAAAGACAGAGAGAAAGAAAGAAAAGAAACGAAGAAATTTTAAAGCAGTTAAGTTTTCTGGGTAAGGCCGACCCATAATCTTACTGCTGATATTATCAACACTGCTAAAACTGGATAGATGGAAATTGTCCACTTAAAAGTGATTCAAAGAAATTGTACCCACATTCAAAGACGGGTATATAAAATACGAGCTGGATGGTACTTGTTGCTGAATCTTCGGAGATTTGCATTATCAGTTACAGTCTGTTGTGTGTTAGGTGCTAAAATTGGGTTTGATTCGATTGCACTGTAGAGACATGCTTAAACGTATGAATCAACTTCAACATACTTTTATGATTAAGGCGTTATAAATAAATCCAGAAAGCAGTGTTCATAAATAAATATTGATGATAGGAACAGAGAGGCAGAGACGAAATAGATACATGATATTGAAGGATTTTGAGAAGGAGATTGCCAAGTTATACGCACACATGACACATAAATATGGGTTGGCGGCAGCAGCGGCTAAGGTAGCTTAACGGAAGGTTCGAATAATATTGTGAAATTTTGGTTAAAAAAAAGGAAGAATATTGTGAAAGCCCGTGAAGAAAGGTGAATTTGAATAGCCTTTTATAAGGCTGCTTCATACTTTGTTTCTCTGTTTATATACACAAAGGACACAACAAAAGCACATTAATAAAAACTTGTCATTGTAAGTGTACGTGCAAATGTACTTTCACGTTAACATTTGCTGTTTTATTTACTAAGTTAGTTTATTCGACTATTTATCACATAGTTAACAACTATACAGCGCTACGTTAGAAGTCCAATCATTGAACTAAACGACCACGTGGAGACAGACAAAGTAATAATGATTCGAATATTTCAATTTAGTTTCCTTCTTGATCACGAGAAGACCTAAAACTAGCAATCCCTTGGTTATTGTAATTCTAGAGATGATCATCAGGCCATCTCTTACATGATCAGAATCCTATGAACTAAAATTAAAATGTTTTCCTATTTTGCCACCACTCATACAAATAACTTGTTACAGCTCGCTCTAGTATGAGTAGTCTGTAATTGCAAATGTAAGGGTTCAAATAAAGAACTATAATGATACCTATAAAAAAGACCCCAAATGCTCCAGCAAAACTCCATAAGAAGGCACCTCGAAAGTCATCCCCTTCCAAATGATCATGAGGTTGCTTGTTTCTTCCAGCTTTTAAGCAATTTTGCTGCAGAGGCGGACTAGATAGAAAAGGGTTCCCTTCATAACTGGTTGAATCAAAAGTTGCAAATTGATTTTTCATGTCAGGTGTCATTCCTGATAGATTGTTATGAGCCACCGAGAAGACGGACAAGGAGTACAACTGAATTAGTTGTTTAGGAATGTGACCTGTCAATTTGTTGCTTGAAAGATCAAGGCTCTCTATCTGCTTGAGGTTGGAAAATGTTTCTGGAATGGGCCCTTTCAATCGATTGTTTGACAAATTTAATGCATGGATACTGCCTAAGTATCCAATTTGTGAAGGAATCTCACCTATCAATTGATTACTTGAGAGATCCATCCCAGACATGAAATTTAAAATGCTTCCTTTGTAAGATTCATACCTGCTTTTTGTTGTAAAATGAACTTCTTGGTCTTTATACAGTGTAAAATTTTCTCTTTTTTTTGGTATGGAAACCTCACCGGTTCGAGAGTCAAATTGATAATTTGAATATCTTGTAGTCCATGACACAATAAAACGTCCTATTTCCTTTTCCCTCTGTGCATCTACCTTCCCAAATGTGATGTTATTCAAGCAATATGGGATGCCTCCAGAAAGCTTATTTTGAGAAAGATCTAATAACCTGATATTCTTGAGCTCACATAAACGGGTAGGAATAGAGCCTTCAAGTTTGTTTCCTTTTAACATGAGGACCCTTAAACTCAAAAATGAGCCATTAAATCTTGAAAGCTGACATGAAAAATTGTTATTCATCAAATTTAAAGTCAACAATAAAGGGGAATTAGCTAAAGTGGAAGGTAGAGGTCCCATGAAATGGTTGCTCTCCAAATGCAAGTACTTCAACTTTGGAAAATTTAGACAGATTGGCAAAGAGCCATTGAATTTATTTTCAGAAAGGTCTAGGCATGTAAGTTGGGTCAAATTGCAAAAGCTTTCTGGTAGTGAACCTGTTAAAGAATTATTTGACAAAGTGAGGTAACTCAAATGTTGAAGGTTTCCAATCCAGCTAGGTAATTCACCAGATAGTTGGTTGGCACTAATATCCAACATTCTTAATTCAGTACTATTCATGACCCCACCTTCAAGTTTTCCTTTGAAGTTATTGTTGTTGAGATCCAAAAGCGACAAAGATGTGAAATTTGATCCTATAGGAAGACATGGGCCACTCAAGTGGTTGTTTGACAACTTCAAAAACCTCAATTCATTGTTACCTTGACCGAATTCTTGGGGCAAGTAACCAGATAAATTATTATTTGACAAGTCAAGATCATTTAGTTGTCTCATTTCACCTATTGAAGCTGGGAAGCAACCTCGCAATGAAGTGGAAGACATGTTAAGAGAGATCAAGTTGGGAAAAATGAAGCCAATATGAGAAGGGATTTCATCTCTGATGGGGTTTGATGAAATATCAAAAGACTCCATTTGAAGCAATTTTGAGGTGAAATTGAATTCAAAGGGGCCAGTGAACAAGCTGCGGGTCAAATTGAAATAATTCAATTTTGCGTTGTTTGCCAAAAGCCAGGACGGGAAGGCCCCTGAAATGTTTGTGTTGGTAAGTTCCAGACGTAGCAAGTCATATTGATGAAAAAGAAAGGTAGGCATTCTTTTAGCGTTAGCTTTGTTTAGAGTACAGTTGCGGATTTGGAAAGACCTCAATTGGAAGGAAGGAATAAATGGGGGATTCTCTGTTTCAAGCCTCAGGTTGGTGTTAGAGCATGAAAAGGAAAAGACTTTGAGGTTGGAGTTGTTGGCAAGTGAAGAGAGTGAAAATAAGCCGTTGAAATTGTCATCGAAAAGCAAAAGAGCTGTTAGAGACCTCAAAGAATGAAAAAGTAAGGAAGGAAAAGTTCCTTCAAAATGATTTCGAAAAAGATAAAGCGTATTTAAGGACGTCAAATTGCCAAGACATGGAGGGAGTTGCCCCTCAAATTCATTTTTGGTAAGATCCAATGATGAAAGATTCTTCAAATTGCACAGGCCTCCTGCAACGTACACCATTTTTCTTCATTAAATTTATTTCGTCAGAACAATGTATTTAAATTAATATTGGGCCCAGGAAAAGTGCCTCAACATTGAGCCCAAAAATATGAGTAAAAATAAATTACTAAGCCATTTCCTTTTATTAGTTTTAGCTTGTCCATGTGTCTAAACACGGCTCCATCTTCTTCTTGTTGTTGTTGTTTTGTCAACTGTTATTTGTTTTGACTAGATTATTTCAAACTACTGCCGCATGCCAGTTAGGAGATGGATTGGAAATCGGTTTCACTGAATAGTCAACTCAATTTGCACGAACAAGGAAAATTTGACTGCTTAATTAAAATAAAAATTTTTATCAGCAAATTTGATGTTTATTGGCGAATACTCAATAAATGGATTATTTTCTTTGCATCGCAGATGCTATAAAATATGATGCGTACCTTGTTGTGGCAATGATCCATTGAGTTTGTTATAGCATAATGTCAATACGGTGAGGGAAGTAAGAGACGTAATAGATTCTGGAATACTGCCCTCCAAGTAATTATCATTAAGCCACAGCTCCTTCAGATTACGTGAATGAGAAAGGTCTGTCAAATGCCAAACGGACATGTGTGCGTTAAGCCACAACTCCTTCAAATTAATATTTGTGTGTCTGTGTTGTTAAAATTTATTGATAATGAATCTGCTAAGTAAGAAAACGTCATCTTATCTCTTACTTTTGACATTTCATTCAATTCTCTCAATTAAGTAAAGGCACATAAATTGTTCAGTTGAGATGATTATATGGCAAAGGTAAATAATTCGACTTCCCAACAAAATCAAGAAGAAAAAAAATAGAAACTTTCATATATTTAATGGAGAAAACTTTGTCTATATATTCCTTTTAGCATTTTTCTTAAAATGATGGCCCGGTAATCTTTTTTCCAAAAATAGATATACTTTTGATGCACGTTTCAGTAACTACATATGTCCCTCAAAATATGCTATAATATAGAAGACAAAGATTTAGCACCGAAATATGGAAATTCTGTGAGCATATTCTTTTCTAAATCCAACACTTCCAAGTTCACCAGCCTGATGTCGCCAAACAGCCCTGTCCCACAAACAACACGTGATCAGCAACTATGAATGTTGGTGGGTATAAAGAATTATAAAAAATAATTCGTATAATTAATATCATCATCCTCTTCATAATTTAACATGAAGTGAAAGTTTGATAATGTAGTTTTATTAAGCTTGTTTTGGGCTCCTCTATATATCCAAGAAAATATCCTGCTTAGTAATTTATTTTTTTAAAAAATATTTAAAAACCTGAATCAAAACGTTTAGTATCTCAAACATTTTCTAAATTATCTTACTTGAATTTTTTTAAAAAAAAAGAGTAATAAAACTTTTGGTACTCAAATTTAATTTGTATCCGTTATCAATTTGGTCTGTGAAGTTCAATTTTTATCAATCAAGTTCCTAAAGTTTCATATATACGCAACTTTACTCCCTCTAATGCTATCTATAAGATATAAATAATTAAATTATGTAGATTATATAGTTTGTTAAAATTGCTTAAAGGTAATAAATATGTAAAAATGTACTAGTATTTTTTTTCAAAAATAATATGCATATTTATGGAGAGAAATGGCGAATGAGAGAGAAATTAAGTAAGAAAAAGATACATATGAGAGAGAATAAATGAAGTGATACAACATATAGTTATTGGGAGAAAATATAAAAAATTGGTTCAAATTTCATAAATAAAGTGAAATGAGGGTTATCACCCTTGAATTAATGGTTAGAGATAGCACATGTACGTTTAGGATTATATGTCTTCAAACCACAATGTATAATTTTGTATGATTACGAAACTTTAGGGACTTGATTTACAACAATTAATTAAATTTCATGACCAAATCATTAAGTGAAGCATATTTGAGAGACAGAGTTTCATTATTCCAATCAGAAATTTATCCACAAATATTTAGCTAGAACTAGAATGGACTCTGACCCCAGCAAATCAGTGGGCTAAAAGAGGAAACCAACAAAAAAAAAACGAGATAAGAGGCAATGAATGATATGATCATAATAATTTTTAACTAATTTTTTTTACTGTAACTAACGTGCTTTTACATCTTCAAAAATCACAGTTCACACTTCAAAATGCTTACAAAAACATCGGTCTTAATTAACAACGTATGTCTATGTACTCTGTGTATATCTATATGTATGCATGAATGATAGAATAGGTAAAAGAAAGAGGGTGACCTGACAAGTAATTCCCATCCAAATACAACACTTGAAGCTGGATGAAGGGGAGAAAAGAAGAAGCATTGAGTGACCATTTGATGTGTCCCAACTCTTCAGCTCTTTTGTAACTCAAATCAATTCCTATCACTCTGTGAGTAGAGTTGTCACAGTATACAGACTCCCAAGTGCAGCAATCAGAGAAGGTTTGGTTATTCCAAGAAGGAAGAGATGAGCCATTTGGATAATTGAAAGCTTCTTTCAATTTCAGAAGAGCTTCTCTCTCTTCTTTTAAGCACCCCTCAGCTTCTCCGTTAAACCCTAATAATATGAATATGATTATGGCCATCACCCACCACACCTCTTCTCTCATTGAATACCCCATTTTTCTCAATGCATGTCTTCAACTGCGTGTTGTTCATCTATATATAGAGGCCCTTTCTTTGCCTGCAAGACTCAGATTGGGCAAAGGCAAAATAGAAAGCTCCACTTCATATTTGACAGTCTGAAAAAAAAAAATTTTGGGGGGGGGGTTAAGATTCCTTCCCCTCAAGACACAATTATATTGACTTGTATTAAAGGATATGGTTCAGAGATAGAAAATGAATTATCAAGTCATCTTATTCAGATCAATAGCAGAGTACATGATATATAGTAAGCGGTGGGCATCAGCATAATGGACACGTGTGCACATAACGACAGCTGTAGCTGAACGACTTCTAAAACAACTTTCTAAACAGTTTTAACTAAAAGTATTAATCAGTATAGATGACAACTAATATTCCCCCTTCTGTAATGAAACGAGCTATATGACTTCAGAGATTGGAGTTAATCTTGCTCAGGTCTGATCCCTGAACTTCCTCTCGAGAAACTATATTCAGCTTATCACGGCAGTAGGCAAACATCGCATGAGATAATGGTTTGGTCAGTATGTCTGCTATTTGATGTGAAGCTGGCACATATCTAACATTGAAAAGTCCTGCAGAAATCTTTTCTCTGATGAAGTGCACATCCAATTCAACGTGCTTTGTTTTTGAATGGAGCACAGGATTTGCTGCAAGTGCAACAGTTCCTGAATTGTCACACCATATAGTAGGAGCATCATCAATCACCACTTTCATTTCTTTTAGCAGTGACCTTATCCAGAGTAGTTCAGTAATACAGTCTGCAACACTTCTGTATTCTGCTTCTGTGGATGACCTTGAGACTACTTGTTGTTTCCTTGAAACCCACGAGATTGGTGTAACACCCAGGAATACACAGTATCCACTAGTGGACCTTTTGTTTTCAGGTATGACTTTGATTACCTCTTCTGGACGTTTCTTCTCTGTGCTTCCCCCCCAATCAGAGTCAGCATATGCTTGCACTACAAACCTAGTGGTAGGCTTGATGAGTAACCCATAGCTACTTGTGCCGTTGAGATAGCGAAGGAGACGCTTAACACATTGCCATTGTTTTCAGTTGGGGTGTGCATGAACTGACTTAACCTGTTAACAGTGAAGGTTATGTCAAGGCGAGTGTAGCACACATACTGTAATGAACCAACAATGCTACGATAGAGTTTTGCGTCAGGAAGCAATGGGCTGTCAGTGGCATGAAGTTCAATGTTGGTCGCCATAGGAGTGGCAACTGAATGAGAGTTGAGCATTTGCGCCTTGACTAACAGGTTATGGATGTACTTCATCTGGGTTAACTGAAGACCAGTTGATGTCTTATGAAATTCAATCCCAAGGAAGGCAGACAAGTCACCAAGATCCTTTAAGGAGAAAGCATTACTCATTTCTGTAATGAGATGCTGAATAACAAGTTTGTTAGTACCGGCAATAATCAAATCATCAACATAAACCAATAAGTATACAAGCCCCAAATGATCATCTCTAATGAATAAACACGTGTCAGCCTTTGATGCAGTAAAACCAAGAGAGTAGAGATAAGTACTAAGTTTTGTAAACCAGGCACGTGGAGCTTGTTTTAGGCCATAGATAGCCTTTTTCAAGCGACACACTAATGGCTTGCCAGTGGAATCATACTGAACAAAACCTGGTGGTTGCTCCATAAACACTTCCTCAGACAAATCACCATTGAGGAAGGCATTGTTGAAGTCAATCTGATGCAGAGTCCAACCCTTTGTTACTGCCAAGGTGAGCAGTACCCTCACTGTTGTGGCCTTAACCACTGGACTGAAAATGTCTTGATAGTCTGCACCTGCCTCCTGAGAATAACCTTTCGCCACAAGGCGACCTTTGTATTTGGCAATAGAGCCGAGTCTAGCTGTTCGTACGTCTCAAATTCAGGATTGATGATCTCGTCATTTAAGTCAGTGCGAACATTTTTCGGTGGAATTTTGACCGATCCATCCAGATAAGAGAATAATCGGTGCTGCTTGACCATAAAAAACACCTGTTGTTTCCAGATCAGATAGTTGCTGTCGTCTAACTTCACATTGATCTTCTTATTTGTAAAGTTCCGAGCATTCAGACCAAGATCGTTTACAGAGGAAGCAGCAGGAGTGGACATTGTTGTGCGATTTGTCAATCCTTGAGAGGAGACTGATCGCGGCCAATGTCTGTATGTCTTTAATCGGTGATCTGAGCTCCGCCAGTGTGGCGAGGCTCTGATACCATATTAAAGGATATGGTTCAGAGATAGAAAATGAATTATCAAGTCATCTTATTCAGATCAATAGCAGAGTACATGATATATAGTAAGCGGTGGGCATCAGCATAATGGACACGTGTGCACATAACGACAGCTGTAGCTGAACGACTTCTAAAACAACTTTCTAAACAGTTTTAACTAAAAGTATTAATCAGTATAGATGACAACTAATAACTTGACCCCTCAATTCATGATCTTGACAATTAATTGCTAACAATGTGCATCACACAAATTGTTCTATTCTTATCACTATTTATTCAAAATCAGTGCGAGTGGTCATTTCTGCACAACGTATTAAAGGGAATCTTAAATGCCAGATTGTTGGGTAGACGAGGTTGACGGTGCCACGAAGCACGAAGTAAATTATACATATATGTGTCGAAAGCTTAAATATGCACCATGCGACTATTTACAGTCATGAATTTCTATGATTCATTAATTAGGATATGCATTTGGGCATAGATTTAGAAGATTATGACTTAATTTGTCTCCTCCAAGTGTATATTGATGTATTAGGCCTTTAATATATGGTGATTTGGGCTCTCATTCCATATTGTAGCCTCTTGAAGATAAATCTCTTCCTACGTTGATCAACTGATAGTGTTCTTTAAAAATTTGGTGAGAGATTAATAAGAACCAACTTGGTAATTTAACATTGGATATTTCAAAGAGTATCTTGCAGTAATTTCATTTGTGTTCTTATCATGACTAATAAAAGTCAGTGCATGTGCCTCAACATTCTGCAAAATCTACCCTACAACGCGCATCACATTGGGCCGTCATTGACCAACTCCTATCCCACATCTCACGTCTTGGATGGCTAGGTATCTGTACGCATTCACACTAATTTCAAATCAAACCTGCCAGCAAGAATGACATTTATCATAAAGTTATAAAGAGTCAAGTTCTGAGAGGAATTTAACGTATAGTTTCCTTGTTGAATCCGGGTCGTGATTATGGCAAGTTATGAAGTTGCTAATGAGCAGAGAGGATGTGAATGACATATAAATCTCATTCGTGTCATTTCTTCGATTAAAGAAAACTACAGTTTTGTTTCATAAGTGAGCCTCTTTAACGTTGTTAACATACACACACACACACACACCTATATGTTTCGTGCATGCGTGATTCTTTGATATCTCTTTATAAAATTTGAGATATATCTTCACATAAAGTCTAAATATGCAGTTTCATTTGCAGTTAAGTATTGTTTTGGATTTGATTTATTTAGGCCTTTGTCTCAAGTTTCTATGGATCAACCCGATCCAAGAAGTATTCTCTCAAGTGCTCCCCTTCATAACTGACACAAATTTGGAGTCGTTTAGTCAGAAAGATTAGAAAAAGATGAAAGATTCCTTGCTCCCAAAATAAACGATGGGGCTTGACGTAACCTCTCGATGACTTATGATTGATCCTGACAGTTGCCAACAATGTTCACCACACAAATAAGCTTTATATATATATATATATATATATATCTGTGTGTGTATTCTTATCAAACAAACTTTGCCCCATCAAAGGGAGTTTGGAAAGCCAGACTGTATATGGTAGACTGGGATTTTTGTGCAGAAAGTAAACTATACGTCTAAACTCTGAAGTTTATTTCTACACGTTTATCTGTGTTTAGCACTAAAATTGACTCCTAGGCACTCAGTTAAGGCTAATTATTAGGATAAAAACATATAGAATTAATCTAAACTGGATTTTCCGGTTTGAACTTGATTAGCCAAAGACTGCTAATTATACAAAAACAAAAAAGATAGAAAAAATATACTACCTCCAGTCCTAATTATGAAGACCTCATTTGTAGTCTACAAATGAGGTCTTATAATGAGAACTAAAGTAGTAATAGGTGAGTTGGTTTGCCAAACAAAAAAATTATTTCCGCTAATCTTTGCTTGTTTTGGGTCTTGTTCATTGGTTTTAGACTCTGTTTATTCTTGATCTTACATTTTAATCATGCACAGTTGCTTTTAAAGATTTATAGTATTTTCCCGAGAGCAGTGTTTCTTTTTGTTTTGTTTTGTTTTTTTTTTTTTTTTTGCGCCTGCCCAAGATTTCTTAGTGTGAGTCTGAGATATGTCATATTTTAATGAATTTTTATGTTAATGTCGTGTTTTATATATAAAGTTTAATTAGGCTATAGCAAAAATTACGTACGTTCTATAATATTACAATTTAAGTGTCCTTCAACAAGAATCAAATCTTCTAATTACTATTGCCGAGTTGCTGTAAATCTTAATCTTGATTATTTTATATATTCCAAATGTAACATCATGCTATATATATAATTAACTAAAATCAGATTCTGCTTGCCTAAATAAATTTAAAGCCTAACCTTTTACTACTATACTTGTTAATTATTGATGCGTATAATAAGAGTCCCCTGTTCAGCTTGTCTCCCTCAGAGTAGACATTTATAGGAGCAGATTATGAATGAAAATTGATCAGATTATAATTTGGGGAAAATCAAAAAGATTTTTTTTCTTGTAACATCTTAATTAACTCCCACACAACAGTACACGGAAAGTAAAATGAAAGGGAAAACAATATCATTGTTTCACATAAACTGATAAGAGTAATGAAATCTTAATAATCAAAATCCACAACAAAATTCAAATGAGAGAAACGCAACATTTTGCCAAATTAAAAAAACACAGCACTTACTTTGTGGCAAACAACCAATAAAGCTAACAACCATGCAAGACTTGAAAAGTAAGTCACAACCAACAAAGCTAACAATCAAGACCTTGAAAACCAAGCCACAGTCAAACCCCGGTTGGGGGGGGGTGTTAATATAGTCAATGGCCAGAGATCCCACAGACTTATAAAATAATAAAGTTAAAATGTATTTTATAAAAAGAATTTCATTAAATATAAATCACAGACTTATCATTGAGTGACCATCTGATGTGTCTCATCTCATAAGGTCTTTTATCATTCAGATAAAGGCTTATGACTCTATGAGTGGAGTTGTCACACTCTACAGCCTCCCAAGTGCAGCAATCTGCAGAGAAGGTACGGTTATTCCAAGAAGGGAGAGAATAGCCATTTGGATAATTGAAAGCTTCTTTCAATTTTAGAAGAGCTTCTCTCTCTTCTCCCAAGCACCCCTCAGCTTCTCCATTAAACCCTAATAATATGAATATGATTATGGCCATCACCCACCACGCCTCTTTTCTCACTGAATACCCCATTTTCCTCAATGCATGTCTTCAAATGCGTGCTGTTCATCTATATATAAAGGCCCTTTCTTTGCCTGGAAGACTCAAATTGGGCACTGTGTTCCAAAACTCAAATTGTCTTATTTGTGGAAAAATGGAAGAGAGGCAAAATAGAAAGCTTCACTTCATATCTGACATAGACTTGCTCGTTTAGTCAGAAAAATTAGAAGAAAGGATTAAGATTCCTTCCCCAAAATACGCGATTACATTGGACTTGAACTCTCTCAATTCATAATCTTGACAGTTGCTAATGACAATGTGCACCACACAAATTGTTACATTCCTATCTGCGTATGCTTTGCCATTTCGATCTGCAACGTATCAAAGGGGATCTTAAGGAGTGCGCATGCCTTGCAATAATGTCAATTGTGAGGATTATTCAAAAATCAGTCTAAATGATCAGTTTTCCCCCCAAACAAAAATCATAATCAAAATTCCAGAAACTATCAGTATTAGCTAAGTTTTTTTTTTTTAGGCACTGACATGGATTTAGAATCGTTTAGTCTGAAAAGTCAGGAAGAGGTTAAAATTCCCTCCCCAAAATGCACGGTAGGGCTTAAGCTCTCGTTTTCTGATGCTGACAACAAACTTTGTGCATTCTTACCATGACTAATAAAAATCAGTGCATGTGCCTTGACTTTTTGCACAATCTACCAAACAGCGCACATCAAATTTAGGGAAAGTTGGGGCCACGACTGACCAATCTATCCAATATTTCATGTCCTGGATGGCTAAGTATCTGTACACATTCACACTAATTTCTAACCAGGCCTATCAGCAAGAATGATATTACCTCCGGTCCTTAATATAAGAACTAATTGACTAATTTGAGTAGATTAAGAAAATCAGTTAAGTTAGTTATTTGTAATAAATAGGTGTTGTCTTTTTTAAAATATTCTTACTTATCAAGTATAGTGGCTAGAACTACTACTATTACAATAATTATTTTGGAAAAAAATGAATAAATATGAAAGACAAAGTGAATTGGGTCTTATATTTAGGACCAAAATAAAAGTCACATGCACGAGCTTTTATATTAAGGACCGGAGGTAATATTTACCATAAACGAGTTGTGAGAGGACCTTAACTTAGTTTCCTTGTTGAATGAGTCATATGATTATCAGAAACGATGAAGTTGCTGATGAGTAGAGAGGATGTGAATGATATAAATCTCATTCGTGTCATTTCTTCAATTAAAGAAACTAGAATTTTGTTTCATAAGTGAGCTTGTTCAACGTTGTTAACAACTAATATATATACACACGCGCGCCTATATTTTTCGTGCATGCGTGATTCTTTGATGTCTCTGTATAAATTTTGAGATATATCTTCACACAAAGTCTAAATATGCAGTTTCATTTGCAGTTAAGTATTGTTTTGGATTTGATTTATGTAAGCTTTTGTCTCAAGTTTCTATGGATCATCCCGATCCAAGAAGTATTCTCTCAAGTGCTCCCCTTCATAACTGACACAGACTTAACTGGAGTCGTTTAGTGAGAAAGATCAGAAAAAGATGAAGAGTCATTGCCCCCGAAATGCACGATTGGGCTTAACGTAACCTCTCGACGACTTATGATTGATCCTGACAGTTGCTAACAATGTTCACCACACAAATACATAAGCTTTATATCCTTATCACAAACTATTCAAAATCTCAGTGCTTGTGCTTTTGACATTTTCTGCACAATCAAACAAACTACGCCCCGTCAAAGGGAATTTGGAAAGCCAGACTGTTTATGGTAGAGTAAGGGTATGTATGGGATCACAATGGTGGCTCGCAAACTAACTTCACTGGAAAAAAACTGAAAAAAATAACTTCATGCTTAAAATATATGATTGGATTGGCTGTGGAAGTAAATCGAGGTACGTTTAAAAGTAATTTGTTTTCCCCAAAAATTCTAACTTATTGCTCTTGGCTTCTACGTACATCGCACGGTTGGATAAATGCGGCTCATATGATGTGACTGAGAGAGGAGAGAAATTGCTTCGTGCGAGTTACTTTTTTAAATATATACTAAAATTTATGTCTTTTTCAGTTATTTTTCATCTAAACTTACTGTCTTATTAATTATCTAAACAAGTTTTTGCTTCGCAATTTGACTCTTTTATAAAAAAATAATCCAAAATAAATCACATTACACTATCTGATTTTTTTCTAATATGATTTTTACAAAAGTCACATTGAAAAAAAGTAACTTCTCACACCTTTAATCCAAACACCTCAAAATTGCTCTACAGAAAGTAAATTATACGCCTAAACTCTAAAGTTTATTTCTATACTTTCATCTTTGTTTGGCTCTAAAATTAACTCCCACGCACTCAGTTAGGGTTAATTATTTCTACTATTTTTATTTTTCGGTCTTGTTCATTGGTTTTAGGCTCTTTGTTTATTCTTGACTTTATATTAAACCATGCAGCGTTGTTTTTAAAGATTTACAGTATTTTTCAAAGAGTTCTTTTTTGCTCCCTGCAATCCCTTAGTGTATGAGTCTGAGATGTGGCATGATTATGCACACCAAACACTTCTGTATATTTTAAAGAATTTTTATGTTAATTGTCGTGTTTTATGTATAAAGTTTAATTAGGCTATGGCAAAGGTTACGTACGTTCCATAATATTACAATTTAAGTGGTTTTCAACAAGAATCAAATCTTTTAATTTACTATTCCCGAGTCGCTGTAAATCTTAATCTTGATTATTTTATATAAATTCCGAAATGTAACGTTATGCTATGTATATAATTAACTAAAATCAGATTCTGCTTGCCTAAATAAATTTGGGGCTTAACCTTTTATTATTATAGTTATTGATATTGATGCATTTATAATAAGAGTCCCCTGCTCAGCTTGTCTCTCTCAAGGAGTAGGCATTTACAAGAGCATAGTATAAATGAAAATTGATCAGATTATAATTTAGGGGGAAATTAAAAATTCATTTTTTTCCTTTAATATCTTAATTAACTCCCATACAAGTACTCAGCAAGTAAAAGGAAAGGGAAAAAAGTATTCATTATTTCACATAAACTGATAACGGTAATGAACTCTTAATAATCAGCATCCACAGCAAAATTCCAGGACCCAGCAGCAGCATATCGCAGCAACACTGCACAGAAAAACAACGTAAATTAAATTGTCAAACAAAACATACCAATTAATTGACCTCTATATATATATATATATATTCTATAATCTAATAAGAAAAAGGATTAGGAATAGATAGATGCTGTGAGAGACGAGAAAGTGATGAGAGAACCCACCATCCTTTCCAGAAACCTTCACCCTTACTATTGGTCTCAGGTGTGATGTGTGATGAAACCTGGACACCTTGCACGGTGGTGGGATATCCAGGTGGTGGTGTTTGGTGGTGCTGATAAGCCTGACCCGGTGGAGGATAAGCCATCACTGGTGTCGATGGAGGATAAGCCTCTGCTTGTGCACAGTCATATCATCCAATCTGACATATATCAAATAAACAATAATACAGCAAGAAACTGATTAATTAAGTTGAATAATTCTACAAAAACCTGAACCTTGGTTGGGTTGACTCATACTATCTGCCGCAGGTTATTCGCCAGACTGAGAAAGAAGAAGAAAAGAGAAGGGTGATTATATATGTAGTCTCAATGGAGATGAGAAGAATGAACAAAAGGAGAATAAACCAAGGGGTGATTGCTTATAATTTATTTGTAGATAATTTCTATGAAAGGGTCCCACACGGATATATTGGGCGAAGAATTTGAGGTTGTAAGAAAATTTGCAGAAAGCCGAGAAAGAAACAACAGGAAAAGATCAGATATTTAAGCCTGACATAATCAACCGCGTTCATACTCGCTCAGAAACTATCAGTTTTAGGTGGCGTTAGGTAAAGCAATGAGCTAGTTTCATCATAAAGTTAGAAATAATATAGCTCTAATATTTATTAATGATGATGTTATGTGGGATCTGTTTGCTCAAGATAATTGATGTGTTTGTGTTTGATTTGTTTAATCAACATTAATTAATCACAACCTGTTTAGACGTGAACATGGTATCTATGGTAACTGAATTAACCCAATTCTGATTCTGTGTGGTCTCGCAGGTTGACGCTTTCCATGATCCTAATTCTGCAAATCACAGAAATTTCAAATCCTAAGTTCTTAGACAGAGGAAACACCTAACCCAATATATAATCAATTGTAGTTAGTTGATTTTTTTTTTTTTGGGATACAGTGTAGTTAGTTGAATATTGATGAAAAAAGTATGAGCTAATCTTTTTTTTTTTGGGGTACAGACAGGGCTCAGCCCAAAAGAAAAACTAACTCAAAGAGGGATTAAATCCCAAACTATCCTTGTGCACAAGGCCCCTTAGATCATCTGGGCTAACATCAAAATAGGGTGTGTTTGGGATAGCGGTGACAGAAGTAATTTTTTTTCAATCTGACTTTTACAGAAGTCAGATTGAGTAAAAGTCAGATAGTATAATATGATTTATGTTTGGATTGACTTTGTAAAAAAGTCAGTTTGAAAAGCTAAAACTTATTTGGACGATTAATAAAAAAGTAAGTTTAGATATAAAATGACTGAAAAAAATATTCCTTATTTGACATTTGCAAAATTTTAGTTTTTTTTTTGGTCATTGTCCCTAAATCATAATACAAACATTCTATATCTATAATATTTATACTTACTATATAAAAATTTATCAATTACTTCTTACTCATTATATTTATCATCAAAATAAAAATTAAATAAGGTTTTATATTAAAGACTAGAAATAGTATTAAGAACCACCTCAAGTGGTTAGGTTAAAAAAAGAAAAGCACACATCATGCATAAAGTATTCTCTCCCCTCCCTTACTCATGGACCCCACCTATCCAAACTCACCGTGGAGAAGTCAGAAGCAATGGATTGGAGCTTTTGGAAAAAAAGCTCTTTTCAGCCATAAGCCCATTTACTTCTACCGCCATTCCAAACATAACATTTAGACAAAAAAGTTACTTTTTTCATCAATTGCCGGTGGAGAAGTCAGTTTGGATGGTCTCACCGTGATGCCAAACACACTCATATATGACTTGTGTTTGTGTGGCGCAGTGCGGTGCGGTGATCGCATTGATTTGGGTCAAATGGGCTAAAATAAAACCCAACTAAAAATTGGGCTTCAGCCCATGGCAGCAAAAAATTGTTGCGGCCCAAGCCCATCAAAGGTTGTCGACAAATCCTTTTATCCTGTTATCCTACAACTGCTATTCTGCTAACTTCCAACTGTAAACTGAAAAATCTTATTTTAAATTTAGTAAAATGGAGAGACTTTTTAGCCCCAAATGAAATTAGTTATGTATAATCGTGGACTGTATATTAATAATATATCTGATCTGATTTTTTTTTTTGCCAGCAATATATCTGATCTGATGAGTCCGCTGAAAAATGCGTCAATATATATATATATATATATATATATCACCTAAGAAGTAATTATGTGAATTTTTTAACAAGAATGATATTTTGAAAAAATGAAATAAAATTTGTGAAAATAAATTAATTATTTTTTTAATAAAAAAAGAGAAGTTACATCAATAAATAATAGATAAACAGTAAATTAATAAAGTCATCCATTCTAATTGTATATAATATATTACATCCAGTTTTAAATATAAGAACTAGTTAACTAATTTGAATGGATTAAGAAAATAAGTTAATTATTTGTAATAAATAGGTACTTTTTTTCTTAAAATATATTTACTAATCAAGTTTATTAGCTAGAACTATCATTACTAGAAAAACTATCTTGAAAAAGAATAAATAAATATGAAAGATAAAATAGATTAGAATCTTATATTTATTTTACGTCACACAAACATGTGCCACGATTTTGAAACGTCCTAACACACACACACACAGAGTGACTAAAATTATTACTTCCAGAAACCTTAAAAAGAATTAAATTAAATCTTCATTTGAGTCTTCACGCTGGACCCTTCCGGTGATAATTCCAGAAATGGCAAGAATAGAAGAGCTGGTGAATGCATTTTCACTTGAGATATTTTATTTACAATTAATTCACACATATTGATAACAAATTAAAAAATATTAAATTTGTCACAAATTTAAGTAAATTATAATATTATTTTATTAATCACACTAAATTCTAGTATTATACTAATTATATTCTCCGTCCTACTACAATTTTTTGCCGGAGACTAGCCTTACTAAATTTAAAGGAATTATTATTAGGTCTTAAAGAAGATATTTAATCATGCAGAAGTTTATTGACAACCAAAAAAACATAGAATGATAGTAAGTTTTAATACTAGAAATGATAACAGATTTATTATTCATTAAGACTTGTTAGTAATTTTTCCAATCTATAAATTTAAACATATATTGAAAAAATATTTCATGTTTCTTAAAACTATCCAATTACTTGCAATAATAAAAATGCTAGTAATATTTTTTCAATTTTAAATATAAATTTATTTTATAATTTAATTTATATTACAAAATAATATTATATTTAGAATTAAATGAGCAGTTTTAAAAGATACCCTGCTATAAGTTGGAGAGGGAGAATTTATTGCCAAACTTTCCATATTGACCGTATTTGATTACTCACAATTCCCAAAATCCTGCACTTTCCCTTTCACCATAATTGAGACGTGCAACCCTCTGTGATGCTGAAATTTCACAGACAAAGCTCATCAAAATCCTGAAGCCCATCCAACTTACTTCTATAAATACGAATATCAGTAAAATTAAAGATATTAAAAAAATAAACAAATATTATTACTACTATGAGAAAAATGGAATCATGCAGCTGCGTGCTAGCTTTATTCGTTAGGGGTCCACCAAATGAATGCAATATATCATGCAGTCACTTGTCCAAACCTAACGGTCAAATTTATTTATTTTGCCTTTGGTTGGGAATAATAGTTGTAAGCAATGTGTATATAATAATAAAGCTAGGGTTTTCGAGTATCCTAAGCACACGAAGTAAGGTATGTTTCCAATACAGAAAAAATGATCTCTCTCTCTCTCTCTCATAAGTAAAAGAAAGGAACTGTTCATCAGCAACGACAAGGAAGATGATAATGAAGAAGAAGAAAGAACCTCATTCTTCATTATTTATCAACGTCTCTTTCTCTCTCTCTTTATCTCCCTATCTTACTGACACAGAAGATAGAGAGAGAAAGAAAAAGAAGGGTTGAAAAATATTCAAAGGGTTGGTTGTATGTATGTGCTTGTATTGTGGATGTATGGTGATGAACGAGAGAGATTCTGATGAAAAGAGAAACAAAGACAGATAAAGATATATACTTGGAATAATATATATATATATATATATATATAAGATCATAGAGACTAATATATATATGTAGAATAAGGAATAATGAAGAATGACAATAATAGTAAGAACTTTAGCTTTAAGTTGAAATGAGAGAAAAAAGAGAGAGGAAAAAAGAAACTGTTTCCACAAGTCAAGATGCAAAAGGTGTGCCCTTAAAAGTGGGACAAAGCACAAATACACATGATCCCCCCGTAATATCCTTATCCCACTAGCAATTTATACTTTTCATTTACAATTACAAATTAAGCAATGTTGTGAGATTCTAATTAGACACCCTACTTTGATTAATTTACCGACAAATCATATCTTAAACAATACCAAACACTTCAAAAGTTTATAAAAGTTTAATTGTAGCTGAAACTCGTTAAAAATCATCCTAATATCATGTATACTAATTAAAATTATCATCAAATTGGAATTATTCTTTCAATTAATGATTAGTGACCATTTTAATCTTAAAACATTAAATAAAAATTTCATGGGATAAAGCTGCAGGAGGAACCAAATGTGAAACACATCAATTTCATAAATTTAAAATTGATATTGATATGATCATAGATATTTCTTTGTGTCAAAATTATTGTTTAAATTAAAGTAGCTAGAATATCAATCATGGAGGTAGAATGAAAAGGAAACGTGTGAAGAAAGTTGGAGGAAGAAGAGAGTGTGGGATCAATCTAGCAACTTCTTATCTACTCATCTTTCCATTTGACTATTCCTTTTAATTATTCTCTCTTTTTAATGAAACTTCATGATTTAAATTAACTTTAAGCCTCTCTCAGTTCTCAAATATATACTGGCTGAATAATTTGTTTTGAATGTTCTCTCATATATTTAATTAATTGATGTACAGGGCCGCCATGACCGAATAATTATATAGTTTTCCTTTCCAAATCGTGAACATGAATACATACTTGTCCCTCCTCCTCATCATATTCTTATATTGTGGCAATAATTATATGTAATACTACCATGATTATAAGATTCACATATATATGTATGTGTATATATCAGTCCAAAAAAGTGTTTGTTTGTACAAATAATAATATTCATAGTCAAGTCCCATTCATTTGCATCACTCATAATTATATTTTTTTTAATACAAATCACTCATAATTATATAAACCAAAGTAATACTCCTAACCATTAATGCCAAATTAAATTTGGAGTAGAAGTTAGTTACTATTAATTATTAAATATATCATTGTCACAAATGGAGCCTTGATTGATTTTGTGACTCTGCCTTAATTAATTCACTCTGCGTTGGTGCCTCCATTCATGTGCATGCACCTAGACAACTATTAATTTACAGTCAACTTATTTTTAATCTATATTAAAATATTACCATCCTCGGTATACTTTCTGATGCAATAGTAATGCTTCAGTAACATATATACATATATATATATGTATCTATATATTATACCATTAATTAAGCTTCATTAAATGGTCCATTTCGTGTTTATAATCTATCTGTATGTAAAAGCACAGGTTAGCAGATCATGATTTAGGTGGAATTGCCGTCCTAATTGTTTGTAGCTTGCGTTTTTTTATTGTTTAGTTACTTTTGTACGCTGTCTTCAGTCTTCACTGGCATCATAATTTGCCCACCCCAAAAAAAAAAAGAATTCTTTATATTATATACGAAATCAGAGATCAGCTTCATCATGCATAAAAAGTGAAAAATTTGAGCATGAACCATTAGTGAAATGATTTTTCTTTGAAAAAAATAGAAAATTGGATACAAAATGTTGTGATAGATCAAATCCAATACATATGTATATGAATTATTTGAGCCATAATTAGGCATAATTAAGTAACTCAAGGTTTGTCATTTGCCTCCTTAAAGCAAGCTACAATGTCTTATAATAAAATTGAATATGTAAGAACAAAATAAAAGTGCTAATGAAGTAACCAGCCAAGAGGGGAAAAAAATAAAGTTGATGCATGCAAGCAACATCTCACTGTGTCTGTTCTTTTTCTTTTGTTAAAAAAATATTTTTTAAGAAAAAGGGGTGACATTGGAATGTGCAGTAAATTGAGAATAATTGCAGTGTTAGCTCGCTGATGCCTTTGTCCTTATGCCTCCCATATGATATATATATATCAATGATAATCATAATAAAAGCATATGAAATCAAATAACTTTTCATGAAAGCTACATCTCCTGATTTCCGTCTGGGTGTGATCATAATGTCCATCTATTTTAAGTA